>NC_141025.1:65254375-65410000 GCF_052040795.2 Danio rerio | reverse complement strand
GGCCCTCCACCTAGGGACTTCTGACCCCAGCAAGCTACCCAGGGGTCCATAACTCTCCCTGGACTTGCAGTAGAGGCCCCAGGGTGCCCCCTGGCCCTCCACCTAGGGGCCTCTGACCCCAGCAAGCTACCCAGGGGTACACCTCTCTCCCTGGACTTGCAGTATAGGCCCCAGGGTGCCCCTTGGCCCTCCACATAGGGGCCTCTGACCCCAGGAAGCTACCCAGGGGTCCACCTCTCTCCCTGGACTTGCAGTAGAGGCCCCAATAAGCCCTCTGGCCCTCCACCTAGGGGCCTTTTACCCCAGCAAGCTACGCAGGGGCCCACCTCTCTCCCTGGACTTGCAGGATAGGCCCCAGGGTGCCCCCTGGCCCTCCACCTAGGGGCCACGGACACCAGGAAGCTACCCAGGGGTCAACAACTCTCCCTGGACTTGCAGTAGAAGCCCCAGGGTGCCCCCTTGCCCTCCACAAAGTGGTCTCTGATCCCAGCAAGCAACCCAGTGGTCCACCTCTCTCCCTGGACTTGCAGTAGAGGCCCCAATAAGCCCCCTGGCCCTCCACCTAGGGGCCTAAGACCCCAGCAAGCTACCCAAGGGTCCACCTCTCTCCCTGGACTTGCAGTAGAGGCCCCAGGGTGTCCCCTTGCCCTCCACCAAGGGGCCTCTGACCCCAGCACGCTACCCAGGGGTCCATATCTCTCCCTGGACTTGCAGGATAGGCCGAAGGGTGCCCCCTGGCCCTCCACCTAGTTGCCACGGACCCCAGGAAGCTACCCAGGGGTCCACAACTCCCCCTGGACTTGCAGTAGAAGCCCCAGGGTGCCCCCTTGGCCTTGACAAAGTGGTCTCTGACCCCAGCAAGCAACCCAGTGGTCCACCTTTCTCCCTTGACTTGCAGGAAAGGCCCCAGGGTGCCCTCTGGCCCTCCACCTAGGGGCCTCTGACCCCAGCAAGCTACCCAGGGGTCCACCTCTCTCCCTAGACTTGTAGTATAGGCCCCAGGGTGCCCCCTGGCCCTCCACCTAGGGGCCTCTGACCCCAGCAAGCTACCCAGGGGTCCACCTCTCTCCCTGGACTTGTAGTACAATCCCCAGGGTGCCCCCTTACCCTGCACCAAGGGGCCTCTGACCCCAGCAAGCTACCCAGGGGTCCACCTCTCTCCCTGCACTTGCAGGATAGGCCCCAGGGTGCCCCCTTGCCCTCCACTTAGGGGTCTCTGACACCAGCAAGCTACCCATGGGTCCACAACTCTCCCTGGATTTGCAGGATAGGCCCCAGGGTGCCCCCTGGCCCTCCACCTAGGGGCCTCTGACCCCAGCAAGCTACCCAGGGGTCCACCTCTCTCCCTGGACTTGCAGGATAGGCCCCAGGGTGCCCCCTGGCCCTCCACCTAGGGGCCTCTGACCCCAGGAAGCTACCCAGGGGTCCACCTCTCTCCCTGGACTTGCAGTAGAGGCCCCAGGGTGCCCCCTTGCCCTCCACAAAGTGGTCTCTGACCCCAGCAAGCAACCCAGTGGTCCACCTCTCTCCCTGGACTTGCAGGATAGGCCCCAGGGTGCCCCTAGGTCCTCAACCTAGGGGCCTCTGACCCCAGCAAGCTACCCAGGGATCCACCTCTCTCCCTGGACTTGCATTAAAGGCCCTAGGGTATCCCCTGGCCCTCCACCTAGGGACTTCTGACCCCAGCAAGCTACCCAGGGGTCCATAACTCTCCCTGGACTTGCAGTAGAGGCCCCAGGGTGCCCCCTGGCCCTCCACCTAGGGGCCTCTGACCCCAGCAAGCTACCCAGGGGTACACCTCTCTCCCTGGACTTGCAGTATAGGCCCCAGGGTGCCCCTTGGCCCTCCACATAGGGGCCTCTGACCCCAGGAAGCTACGCAGGGGTCCACCTCTCTCCCTGGAATTGCAGTAGAGGCCCCAATAAGCCCTCTGGCCCTCCACCTAGGGGCCTTTTACCCCAGCAAGCTACGCAGGGGCCCACCTCTCTCCCTGGACTTGCAGGATAGGCCCCAGGGTGCCCCCTGGCCCTCCACCTAGGGGCCACGGACACCAGGAAGCTACCCAGGGGTCAACAACTCTCCCTGGACTTGCAGTAGAAGCCCCAGGGTGCCCCCTTGCCCTCCACAAAGTGGTCTCTGATCCCAGCAAGCAACCCAGTGGTCCACCTCTCTCCCTGGACTTGCAGTAGAGGCCCCAATAAGCCCCCTGGCCCTCCACCTAGGGGCCTAAGACCCCAGCAAGCTACCCAAGGGTCCACCTCTCTCCCTGGACTTGCAGTAGAGGCCCCAGGGTGTCCCCTTGCCCTCCACCAAGGGGCCTCTGACCCCAGCACGCTACCCAGGGGTCCATATCTCTCCCTGGACTTGCAGGATAGGCCGAAGGGTGCCCCCTGGCCCTCCACCTAGTTGCCACGGACCCCAGGAAGCTACCCAGGGGTCCACAACTCCCCCTGGACTTGCAGTAGAAGCCCCAGGGTGCCCCCTTGGCCTTGACAAAGTGGTCTCTGACCCCAGCAAGCAACCCAGTGGTCCACCTTTCTCCCTTGACTTGCAGGAAAGGCCCCAGGGTGCCCTCTGGCCCTCCACCTAGGGGCCTCTGACCCCAGCAAGCTACCCAGGGGTCCACCTCTCTCCCTAGACTTGTAGTATAGGCCCCAGGGTGCCCCCTGGCCCTCCACCTAGGGGCCTCTGACCCCAGCAAGCTACCCAGGGGTCCACCTCTCTCCCTGGACTTGTAGTACAATCCCCAGGGTGCCCCCTTACCCTGCACCAAGGGGCCTTTGACCCCAGCAAGCTACCCAGGGGTCCACCTCTCTCCCTGCACTTGCAGGATAGGCCCCAGGGTGCCCCCTGGCCCTCCACCTGGGGCCTCTGACCCCAGCAAGCTACCCAGGGATCCACCTCTCTCCCTGGACTTGCAGTAAAGGCCCTAGGGTACCCCCTGGCCCTCCACCTAGGGGCTTCTGACCCCAGCAAGCTACCCAGGGGTCCATAACTCTCCCTGGACTTGCAGTAGAAGCCCCAGGGTGCCCCCTTGCCCTCCACAAAGTGGTCTCTGACCCCAGCAAGCAACCCAGTGGTCCACCTTTCTCCCTGGACTTGCAGGAAAGGCCCCAGGGTGCCCCCTGGCCCTCCACCTAGGGGCCTCTGACCCCAGGAAGCTACCCAGGGGTCCACCTCTCTCCCTGGACTTGTAGTAAAGGCCCCAGGGTGCCCCCTGGCCCTGCACCAAGGGGCTTCAGACCCTAGCAAGCTACCCAGGGGTCTACCTCTCTCCCTGGACTTGCAGTAGAGGCCATAGTGTGCCCCCTGGCCCTCCACCTATGGGCCTCTGACCCCAGCAAGCTACCCAGGGGTCCACCTCTCTCCCTGGACTTGCAGGATAGGACCCAGGGTGCCCTCTGGCCCTCCAGCTAGAGGCTTCTGACCCCAGGAAGCTACCCAGGGGTCCACCTCTCTCCCTGGACTTGCAGTAGAGGCCCCAATAAGCCCCCTGGCCCTCCACCTAGGGGCCTAAGACCCCAGCAAGCTACCCAAGGGTCCACCTCTCTCCCTGGACTTGCAGTAGAGGCCCCAGGGTGTCCCCTTGCCCTCCACCAAGGGGCCTCTGACCCCAGCACGCTACCCAGGGGTCCATATCTCTCCCTGGACTTGCAGGATAGGCCGAAGGGTGCCCTCTGGCCCTCCACCTAGTTGCCACGGACCCCAGGAAGCTACCCAGGGGTCCACAACTCCCCCTGGACTTGCAGTAGAAGCCCAAGGGTGCCCCCTTGGCCTTGACAAAGTGGCCTCTGACCCCAGCAAGCAACCCAGGGGTCCACCTCTCTCCCTAGACTTGTAGTATAGGCCCCAGGGTGCCCCCTTACCATGCACCAAGGGGCCTCTGACCCAAGCAAGCTACCCAGGGGTCCACCTCTCTCCCTGGACTTGCAGGATAGGCCCCAGGGTGCCCCCTGGCCCTCCACCTAGGGGCCTCTGACCCCAGCAAGCTACCCAGGGATCCACCTCTCTCCCTGAACTTGCAGTAAAGGCCCTAGGGTACCCCCTGGCCCTCCACCTAGGGGCTTCTGACCCCAGCAAGCTACCCAGGGGTCCATAACTCTCCCTGGACTTGCAGGATAGGCCCCAGTGTGCCCCCTGGCCCTCCACCTATGGGCCTTTGACCCCAGCAAGCTACCCAGGGGTCCACCTCTGTCCCTGGACTTGCAGTAAAGGCCCCAGGAAGCCCCCTGGCCCTCCACCTAAGGGCCTCTGACCCCAGCAAGCTACCCATGTGTCCACCTCTCTTTCTTGACTTGCAGTAGATTCCCCAGGGTGCCCCCTGGCCCTCCACCTAGGGGCCTCTGACCCCAGCAAGCTACCCAGGGGTCCACTTCTCTCCCTGGACTTGCAGGATAGGCCCCAGGGTGCCCCCTGGCCCTCCACCTAGGGGCCTCTGATCCCAGCAAGCTACCCAGGGGTCCACCTCTCTCCCTGGACTTGTAGTATAGGCCCCAGGGTGCCCACTGGCCCTCCACCTAGGGGCCTCTGACCCCAGCAAGCTACCCAGATGTCCACCTCTCTCCCTGGACTTGCAGGATAGGCCCCAGGGTGCCCCCTGGCCCTCCACCTAGGGGCCTCAGACCCTAGCAAGCTACCCAGGGGTCCACCTCTCTTCCTGGACTTGCAGTAGAGGCCCCAATAAGCCCCCTGGCCCTCCACCTAGGGGCCTAAGACCCCAGCAAGCTACCTAAGAGTCCACCTCTCTCCCTGGACTTGCAGTAGAGGCCCCAGGGTGTCCCCTTGCCCTCCACCAAGGGGCCTTTGACCCCAGCAAGCTACCCAGGGGTCCACCTCTCTCCCTGGACTTGCAGTAGAGGCCCCAATAAGCCCCCTGGCCCTCCACCTAGGGGCCTAAGACCACAGCAAGCTACCCAAGGGTCCACCTCTCTCCCTGGACTTGCAGTAGAGGCCCCAGGGTGTCCCCTTGCCCTCCACCAAGGGGACTCTGACCCCAGAACGCTACCCAGGGATCCACATCTCTCCCTGGACTTGCAGGATAGGCCGAAGGGTGCCCCCTGGCCCTCCACCTAGTTGCCTCTGACCCAAGCAAGCTACCCAGGGATCCACCTCTCTCCCTGGACTAGCAGGATAGGCCGAAGGGTGCCCCCTGAC
Source organism: Danio rerio (assembly GCF_052040795.2). Taxonomy (NCBI): domain Eukaryota; kingdom Metazoa; phylum Chordata; class Actinopteri; order Cypriniformes; family Danionidae; genus Danio; species Danio rerio. Next base: position 65,404,846 of record NC_141025.1, on the reverse strand, counting down.
CCTCCACCTAGGGGCTTCTGACCTCAGCAAGCTACCCAGGGGTCCACCTCTCTCCCTGGACTTGCGGTAGAGGCCCCAGGGTGCCCCCTTGCCCTCCACCTAGGGGTCTCTGACACCAGCAAGCTACCCATGGGTTCACCTCTCTCCCTGGACTTGCAGTAAAGGCCCTAGGGTACCCCTTGCCCTCCACCTAGGGGCCTCTGACCCCAGGAAGCTACCCAGGGGTCCACCTCTCTCCCTGGGCTTGCAGTAGAGGCCCCAGGGTGCCCCCTTGCCCCCCACAAAGTGGTCTCTGACCCCAGCAAGCAACCCAGTGGTCCACCTCTCTCCCTGGACTTGCAGGATAGGCCCCAGGGTGCCCCCTGGCCCTCCACCTAGGGGCCTCTGACCCCAGCAAGCTACCCAGGGATCCACCTCTCTCCCTGGACTTGCAGTAAAGGCCCAGGGTACCCCCTTGCCCTCCACCTAGGGGCTTCTGACCCCAGCAAGCTACCCAGGGGTCCATAACTCTCCCTGGACTTGCAGTAGAGGCCCCAGGGTGCCCCCTGGCCCTTCACCTAGGGGCCTCTGAGCCCAGCAAACTACCCAAGCGTCCCCCTCTCTTCCTGGACTTACAGTAGAGGCCCCAGGGAGCCCCCTTGCCCTCCACAAAGGGGCCAAGGACCCCAGAAAGCTACCCAGGGGTCCACCTCTCTCCCTGGACTTGCGGTAGAGGCCCCAGGGTGCCCCCTTGCCCTCCACCTAGGGGTCTCTGACACCAGCAAGCTACCCATGGGTCCACAACTCTCCCTGGATTTGCAGGATAGGCCCCAGGGTGCCCCCTGGCCCTCCACCTAGGGGCCTCTGACCCCAGCAAGCTACCCAGGGGTCCACCTCTCTCCCTGGACTTGCAGGATAGGCCCCAGGGTGCCCCCTGGCCCTCCACCTAGGGGCCTCTGACCCCAGGAAGCTACCCAGGGGTCCACCTCTCTCCCTGGACTTGCAGTAGAGGCCCCAGGGTGCCCCCTTGCCCTCCACAAAGTGGTCTCTGACCCCAGAAAGCAACCCAGTGGTCCACCTCTCTCCCTGGACTTGCAGGATAGGCCCCAGGGTGCCCCTTGGTCCTCAACCTAGGGGCCTCTGACCCCAGCAAGCTACCCAGGGATCCACCTCTCTCCCTGGACTTGCATTAAAGGCCCTAGGGTATCCACTGGCCCTCCACCTAGGGGCTTCTGACCCCAGCAAGCTACCCAGGGGTCCATAACTTTCCCTGGACTTGCAGTAGAGGCCCCAGGGTGCCCCCTGGCCCTCCACATAGGGGCCTCTGACCCCAGCAAGCTACCCAGGGGTCCACCTCTCTCCCTGGACTTGCAGTATAGGCCCCAGGGTGCCCCTAGGCCCTCCACATAGGGGCCTCTGACCCCAGCAAGCTACCCAGGGGTCCACCTCTCTCCCTGGACTTGCAGTAGAGGCCCCAATAAGCCCTCTGGCCCTCCACCTAGGGGCCTTTTACCCCAGCAAGCTACGCAGGGGTCCACCTCTCTCCCTGGACTTGCAGGATGGGCCCCAGGGTGCCCCCTGGCCCTCCACCTAGGGGCCACGGACCCCAGGAAGCTACCCAGGGGTCCACAACTCTCCCTGGACTTGCAGTAGAAGCCCCAGGGTGCCCCCTTGCCCTCCACAAAGTGGTCTCTGATCCCAGCAAGCAACCCAGTGGTCCATCTTTCTCCCTGGACTTGCAGGAAAGGCCCCAGGGTGCCCCCTGGCCCTCCACCTAGGGGCCTCTGACCCCAGCAAGCTACCCAGGGGTCCACCTCTCTCCCTGGACTTGCAAGATAGGCCCCAGGGTGCCCCCTGGCCCTCCACCTAGGGGCTTCTGACCCCAGCAAGCTACCCAGGGGTCCATAACTCTCCCTGGACTTGCAGTAGAAGCCCCAGGGTGCCCCATTGCTCTCCACAAAGTGGTCTCTGACCCCAGCAAGCAACCCAGTGGTCCACTTTTCTCCCTGGACTTGCAGGAAAGGCCCCAGGGTGCCCCCTGGCCCTCCACCTAGGGGCCTCTGACCCCAGGAAGCTACCCAGGGGTCCACCTCTCTCCCTGGACTTGTAGTAAAGGCCCCAGGGTGCCCCCTGGCCCTGCACCAAGGGGCCTCTGACCCCAGCAAGCTACCCAGGGGTCCACCTCTCTCCCTGGACTTGCAGGAAAGGCCCCAGGGTGCCCCCTGGCCCTCCACCTAGGGGCCTCTGACCCCAGGAAGCTACCCAGGGGTCCACCTCTCTCCCTGGACTTGCAGTAGAGGCCCCAGGGTGCCCCCTTGCCCTCCACAAAGTGGTCTCTGACCCCAGCAAGCAGCCCAGTGGTCCACCTCTCTCCCTGGACTTGCAGGATAGGCCCCAGGGTGCCCCTTGGTCCTCAACCTAGGGGCCTCTGACCCCAGCAAGCTACCCAGGGATCCACCTCTCTCCCTGGACTTGCATTAAAGGCCCTAGGGTATCCCCTGGCCCTCCACCTAGGGGCTTCTGACCCCAGCAAGGTACCCAGGGGTCCATAACTCTCCCTGGACTTGCAGTAGAGGCCCCAGGGTGCCCCCTGGCCCTCCACCTAGGGGCCTCTGACCCCAGCAAGCTACCCAGGGGTACACCTCTCTCCCTGGACTTGCAGTATAGGCCCCAGGGTGCCCCTTGGCCCTCCACATAGGGGCCTCTGACCCCAGGAAGCTACCCAGGGGTCCACCTCTCTCCCTGGACTTGCAGTAGAGGCCCCAATAAGCCCTCTGGCCCTCCACCTAGGCGCCTTTTAGCCCAGCAAGCTACGCAGGGGTCCACCTCTCTCCCTGGACTTGCAGGATAGGCCCCAGGGTGCCCTCTGGCCCTCCACCTAGGGGCCACAGACACCAGGAAGCTACCCAGGGGTCCACAACTCTCCCTGGACTTGCAGTAAAAGCCCCAGGGTGCCCCCTTGCCCTCCACAAAGTGGTCTCTGATCCCAGCAAGCAACCCAGTGGTCCACCTTTCTCCCTGGACTTGCAGGAAAGGCCCCAGGGTGCCCCTGGCCCTCCACCTAGGGGCCTCTGACCCCAGCAAGCTACCCAGGGGTCCACCTCTCTCCCTGGACTTGTAGTACAATCCCCAGGGTGCCCCCTTACCCTGCACCAAGGGGCCTCTGACCCCAGCAAGCTACCCAGGGGTCCACCTCTCTCCCTGCACTTGCAGGATAGGCCCCAGGGTGCCCCCTGGCCCTCCACCTAGGGGCCTCTGACCCCAGCAAGCTACCCAGGGATCCACCTCTCTCCCTGGACTTGCAGTAAAGGCCCTAGGGTACCCCCTGGCCCTCCACCTAGGGGCTTCTGACCCCAGCAAGCTACCCAGGGCTCCATAACTCTCCCTGGACTTGCAGTAGAAGCCCCAGGGTGCCCCCTTGCCCTCCACAAAGTGGTCTCTGACCCCAGCAAGCAACCCAGTGGTCCACCTTTCTCCCTGGACTTGCAGGAAAGGCCCCAGGGTGCCCCCTGGCCCTCCACCTAGGGGCCTCTGACCCCAGGAAGCTACCCAGGGGTCCACCTCTCTCCCTGGACTTGTAGTAAAGGCCCCAGGGTGCCCCCTGGCCCTGCACCAAGGGGCCTCAGACCCTAGCAAGCTACCCAGGGGTCCACCTCTCTCCCTGGACTTGTAGTAAAGGCCCCAGGGTGCCCCCTGGCCCTGCACCAAGGGGCCTCAGACCCTAGCAAGCTAACCAGGGGTCCACCTCTCTCCCTGGACTTGCAGGATAGGACCCAGGGTGCCCTCTGGCCCTCCAGCTAGAGGCTTCTGACCCCAGGAAGCTACCCAGGGGTCCACCTCTCTCCCTGGACTTGCAGTAGAGGCCCCAATAAGCCCCCTGGCCCTCCACCTAGGGGCCTAAGACCCCAGCAAGCTACCCAAGGGTCCACCTCTCTCCCTGGACTTGCAGTAGAGGCCCCAGGGTGTCCCCTTGCCCTCCACCAAGGGGCCTCTGACCCCAGCACGCTACCCAGGGGTCAATATCTCTCCCTGGACTTGCAGGATAGGCCGAAGGGTGCCCCCTGGCCCTCCACCTAGTTGCCACGGACCCCAGGAAGCAACCCAGGGGTCCACAACTCCCCCTGGACTTGCAGTAGAAGCCCCAGGGTGCCCCCTTGGCCTTGACAAAGTGGTCTTTGACCCCAGCAAGCAACCCAGTGGTCCACCTTTCTCCCTTGACTTGCAGGAAAGGCCCCAGGGTGCCCTCTGGCCCTCCACCTAGGGGCCTCTGACCCCAGCAAGCTACCCAGGGGTCCACCTCTCTCCCTAGACTTGTAGTATAGGCCCCAGGGTGCCCCCTTACCATGCACCAAGGGGCCTCTGACCCAAGCAAGCTACCCAGGGGTCCACCTCTCTCCCTGGACTTGCAGGATAGGCCCCAGGGTGCCCCCTGGCCCTCCACCTAGGGGCCTCTGACCCCAGCAAGCTACCCAGGGATCCACCTCTCTCCCTGGACTTGCAGTAAAGGCCCTAGGGTACCCCCTGGCCCTCCACCTAGGGGCTTCTGACCCCAGCAAGCTACCCAGGGGTCCATAACTCTCCCTGGACTTGCAGGATAGGCACGAGGATGCCCCCTGGCCCTCCACCCAGGGGCCTCTGACCCCAGGAAGCTACCCAGGGGTCCACCTCTCTCCCTGGACTTGCAGGATAGGCCCCAGGGTGCCCCCTGGCCCTCCACCTAGGGGCCTCTGACCCCAGCAAGCTACCCAGGGATCCACCTCTCTCCCTGGACTTGCAGTAAAGGCCCTAGGGTACCCCCTGGCCCTCCACCTAGGGGCTTCTGACCCCAGCAAGCTACCCAGGGGTCCATAACTCTCCCTGGACTTGTAGTAAAGGCCCCAGGGTGCCCCCTGGCCCTGCACCAAGGGGCCTCAGACCGTAGCAAGCTACCCAGGGGTCTACCTCTCTCCCTGGACTTGCAGTAGAGGCCATATTGTGCCCCCTGGCCCTCCACCTATGGACCTCTGACCCCAGCAAGCTACCCAGGGGTCCACCTCTCTCCCTGGACTTGCAGTAGAGGCCCCAATACGCCCCCTGGCCCTCCACCTAGGGGCCTAAGACTCCAGCAAGCTACCCAAGGGTCCACCTCTCTCCCTGGACCTGCAGTAGAGGCCCCAGGGTGTCCCCTTGCCCTCCACCAAGGGGCCTAGGACCCCAGAAAGCTACCCAGGGGTCCACCTCTCTCCCTGGACTTGCGGTAGAGGCCCCAGGGGGCCCCCTTGCCCTCCACCTAGGGGTCTCTGACACCAGCAAGCTACCCAGGGGTCCACAACTCTCCCTGGACTTGCAGGATAGGCCCCAGGGTGCCCCCTGGCCCTCCACCTAGGGGCCTCTGACCCTAGCAAGCTACCCAAGGGTCCCCCTCTCTCCCTGGACTTGCACTAGAGGCCCCAGGGAGCCCCCTTGCCCTCCACAAAGGGGCCTAGGACCCCAGAAAGCTACCCAGGGGTCCACCTCTCTCCCTGGACTTGCGGTAGAGGCCCCAGGGGCCCCCTTGCCCTCCACCTAGGGGTCTCTGACACCAGCAAGCTACCCAGGGGTACACAACTCTCCCTGGACTTGCAGTATAGGCCCCAGGGTGCCCCCTGGCCCTCCACCTAGGGGCCTCTGACCCCAGCAAGCTACCCAGGGGTCCACCTCTCTGCCTGGACTTGCAGGATAGGCCCCAGCGTGCCCCCTGGCCCTCCACCTAGGGGCCTCTGACCCCAGGAAGCTACCCAGGGGTCCACCTCTCTCCCTGTACTTGCAGTAGAGGCCCCAGGTTGCCCCTTGTCCTCCACAAAGTGGTCTCTGACCCCAGTAAGCAACCCAGTGGTCCACCTCTCTCCCTGGACTTGCAGGATAGGCCCCAGGGTGCCCCATGGCCCTCCACCTAGGGGCCTCTGACCCCAGCAAGCTACCCAGGGATCCACCTCTCTCCCTGGACTTGCAGTAAAGGCCTTAGGGTACCCCCTGGCCCTCCACCTAGGGGCCTCTGACCCCAGCAAGCTACAAAGGGGTCCACAACTCTCCCTGGACTTGCAGGATAGGCCCCACGGTGCCCCCTGGCCCTCCACTTAGGGGCCTCTGACCCCAGAAAGCTATCCAGGGGTCCACCTCTCTCCGTGGACTTGCAGGATAGGCCCCAGGGTGCCCTCTTGCCCTCCACCTAGGGGCCTCTGACCCCAGCAAGCTACCCAGGGGTCCGACTCTCTCCCTGGACTTGCAGCATAGGCCCCAGGGTGCCCCCTCTCCCTCCACCTAGGGGCCTCTGACCCCAGCAAGCAACCCAGGGGTCCACCCCTCTCCCTGCACATGAAGTATAGGCCCCAGGGTGCCCCTGCCCCTCCACCTAGGGGCCTCTGACCCCAGCAAGCTACCCAGGGGTCCACTTCTCTCCCTGGACTTGCAGGATAGGGCCCAGGGTGCCCCCTGGCCCTCCACCTAGGGGCCTCTGACCCCAGCAAGCTACCCAGGGGTCCACTTCTCTCCCTGGACTTGCAGGATAGGGCCCAGGGTGCCCCCTGGCCCTCCACCTAGGGGCCTCTGATCCCAGCAAGCTACCCAGGGGTCCACCTCTCTCCCTGGACTTGTAGTATAGGCCCCAGGGTGCCCCCTGGCCCTCCACCTAGTTGCCTCTGACCCAAGCAAGCTACCCAGGGGTCCACAACTCCCCCTGGACTTGCAGTAGAAGCCCCAGGGTGCCCCCTTGGCCTTCACAAAGTGGTCTCTGACCCCAGCATGCAACCCAGTTGTCCACCTTTCTCCCTTGACTTGCAGGAAAGGCCCCAGGGTGCCCCCTGGCCCTCCACCTAGGGGCCTCTGACCCCAGCAAGCTACCTAGGGGTCCACCTCTCTCCCTGGTCTTGTAGTATAGGCCCCAGGGTGCCCCCTAGCCCTCCACCTAGGGGTCTCTGACCCCAGCAAACTACCTAGGGGTCCACCTCTCTCCCTGGTCTTGTAGTATAGGCCCCAGGGTGCCCCCTTACCATGCACCAAGGGGCCTCTTACCCCAGCAAGCTACCCAGGGGTCCACCTTTCTCCCTGGACTTGCAGGAAAGGCCCCAGGGAGCCCCCTTGCCTTTAACAAAGAGGCCTCTCACCCTAGCAAGCTACCCAGGGGTCCACAACTCTCCCTGGACTTGCAGGATAGGCCCCAGGGTGCCCCCTGGCCCTCCACCTAGGGGCCTCTGACCCCAGGAAGCTACCCAGGGGTCCACCTCTCTCCCTGGACTTGCAGTAGAGGCCCCAGGGTGCCCCCTGCCCCCCACAAAGTAGTCTATGACCCCAGCAAGCAACCCAGTGGTCCACCTCTCTCCCTGGACTTGCAGGATAGGCCCCAGGGTGCCCCCTGGCCCTCCACCTAGGGGCCTCTGACCCCAGCAAGCTACCCAGGGATCCACCTCTCTCCCTGCACTTGCAGTAAAGGCCCTAGGGTACCCCCTTGCCCTCCACCTAGGGGCTTCTGACCCCAGCAAGCTACCCAGGGGTCCATAACTCTCCCTGGACTTGCGGTAGAGGCCCCAGGGTGCCCCCTTGCCCTCCACCTAGGGGTCTCTGACACCAGCAAGCTACCCATGGGTCCACCTCTCTCCCTGGACTTGCAGTAAAGGCCCTAGGGTACCCCCTTGCCCTCCACCTAGGGGCCTCTGACCCCAGGAAGCTACCCAGGGGTCCACCTCTCTCCCTGGGCTTGCAGTAGAGGCCCCAGGGTGCCCCCTTGCCCCCCAGAAAGTGGTCTCTGACCCCAGCAAGCAACCCAGTGGTCCACCTCTCTCCCTGGACTTGCAGGATAGGCCCAAGGGTGCCCCCTGGCCCTCCACCTAGGGCCTCTGACCCCAGCAAGCTACCCAGGGGTCCATAACTCTCCCTGGACTTGCAGTAGAGGCCCCAGGGTGCCCCCTGGCCCTTCACCTAGGGGCCTCTGAGCCCAGCAAACTACCCAAGGGTCCCCCTCTCTTCCTGGACTTACAGTAGAGGCCCCAGGGAGCCCCCTTGCCCTCCACAAAGGGGCCAAGGACCCCAGAAAGCTACCCAGGGGTCCACCTCTCTCCCTGGACTTGCGGTAGAGGCCCCAGGGTGCCCCCTTGCCCTCCACCTAGGGGTCTCTGACACCAGCAAGCTACCCATGGGTCCACAACTCTCCCTGGATTTGCAGGATAGGCCCCAGGGTGCCCCCTGGCCCTCCACCTAGGGGCCTCTGACCCCAGCAAGCTACCCAGGGGTCCACCTCTCTCCCTGGACTTGCAGGATAGGCCCCAGGGTGCCCTCTGGCCCTCCACCTAGGGGCCTCTGACCCCAGCAAGCTACCCATGGGTCCACAACTCTCCCTGGATTTGCAGGATAGGCCCCAGGGTGCCCCCTAGCCCTCCACCTAGGGGCCTCTGACCCCAGCAAGCTACCCAGGGGTCCACCTCTCTCCCTGGACTTGCAGTAGAGGCCCCAGGGTGCCCCCTTGCCCTCCACAAAGTGGTCTCTGACCCCAGCAAGCAACCCAGTGGTCCACCTCTCTCCCTGGACTTGCAGGATAGGCCCCAGGGTGCCCCTTGGTCCTCAACCTAGGGGCCTCTGACCCCAGCAAGCTACCCAGGGATCCACCTCTCTCCCTGGACTTGCATTAAAGGCCCTAGGGTATCCCCTGGCCCTCCACCTAGGGGCTTCTGACCCCAGCAAGCTACCCAGGGGTCCATAACTCTCCCTGGACTTGCAGTAGAGGCCCCAGGGTGCCCCCTGGCCCTCCACCTAGGGGCCTCTGACCCCAGCAAGCTACCCAGGGGTACACCTCTCTCCCTGGACTTGCAGTATAGGCCCCAGGGTGCCCCTTGGCCCTCCACATAGGGGCCTCTGACCCCAGCAAGCTACCCAGGGGTCCACCTCTCTCCCTGGACTTGCAGTAGAGGCCCCAATAAGCCCTCTGGCCCTCCACCTAGGGGCCTTTTACCCCAGCAAGCTACGCAGGGGCCCACCTCTCTCCCTGGACTTGCAGGATAGGCCCCAGGGTGCCCCCTGGCCCTCCACCTAGGGGCCACGGACACCAGGAAGCTACCCAGGGGTCCACAACTCTCCCTGGACTTGCAGTAGAAGCCCCAGGGTGCCCCCTTGCCCTCCACAAAGTGGTCTCTGATCCCAGCAAGCAACCCAGTGGTCCACCTTTCTCCCTGGACTTGCAGGAAAGGCCCCAGGGTGCCCCCTGGCCCTCCACCTAGGGGCCTCTGACCCCAGCAAGCTACCCAGGGGTCCACCTCTCTCCCTGGACTTGTAGTACAATCCCCAGGGTGCCCCCTTACCCTTCACCAAGGGGCCTCTGACCCCAGCAAGCTACCCAGGGGTCCACCTCTCTCCCTGCACTTGCAGGATAGGCCCCAGGGTGCCCCCTGGCCCTCCACCTGGGGCCTCTGACCCCAGCAAGCTACCCAGGGATCCACCTCTCTCCCTGGACTTGCAGTAAAGGCCCTAGGGAACCCCCTGGCCCTCCACCTAGGGGCTTCTGAGCCCAGCAAGCTACCCAGGGGTCCATAACTCTCCCTGGACTTGCAGTAGAAGCCCCAGGGTGCCCCCTTGCCCTCCACAAAGTGGTCTCTGACCCCAGCAAGCAACCCAGTGGTCCACCTTTCTCCCTGGACTTGCAGGAAAGGCCCCAGGGTGCCCCCTGGCCCTCCACCTAGGGGCCTCTGACAACAGGAAGCTACCCAGGGGTCCACCTCTCTCCCTGGACTTGTAGTAAAGGCCCCAGGGTGCCCCCTGGCCCTGCACCAAGGGGCTTCAGACCCTAGCAAGCTACCCAGGGGTCTACCTCTCTCCCTGGACTTGCAGTAGAGGCCATAGTGTGCCCCCTGGCCCTCCACTTATGGGCCTCTGACCCCAGGAAGCTACCCAGGGGTCCATATCTCTCCCTGGACTTGCAGGATAGGCCGAAGGGTGCCCCCTGGCCCTCCACCTAGTTGCCACGGACCCCAGGAAGCTACCCAGGGGTCCAGAACTCCCCCTGGACTTGCAGTAGAAGCCCCAGGGTGCCCCCTTGGCCTTGACAAAGTGGTCTCTGACCCCAGCAAGCAACCCAGTGGTCCACCTTTCTCCCTTGACTTGCAGGAAAGGCCCCAGGGTGCCCTCTGGCCCTCCACCTAGGGGCCTCTGACCACAGCAAGCTACCCAGGGGTCCACCTCTCTCCCTAGACTTGTAGTATAGGCCCCAGGGTGCCCCCTTACCATGCACCAAGGGGCCTCTGACCCAAGCAAGCTACCCAGGGGTCCACCTCTCTCCCTGGACTTGCAGGATAGGCCCCAGGGTGCCCCCTGGCCCTCCACCTAGGGGCCTCTGACCCCAGCAAGCTACCCAGGGATCCACCTCTCTCCCTGGACTTGCAGTAAAGGCCCTAGGGTACCCCCTGGCCCTCCACTTAGGGGCTTCTGACCCCAGCAAGCTACCCAGGGGTCCATAACTCTCCCTGGACTTGCAGGATAGGCCCCAGTGTGCCCCCTGGCCCTCCACCTATGGGCCTTTGACCCCAGCAAGCTACCCAGGGGTCCACCTCTGTCCCTGGACTTGCAGTAAAGGCCCCAGGAAGCCCCCTGACCCTCCACCTAGGGGCCTCTGACCCCAGCAAGCTACCCATGTGTCCACCTCTCTTTCTTGACTTGCAGTAGATTCCCCAGGGTGCCCCCTGGCCCTCCACCTAGGGGCTTCTGACCCCAGCAAGCTACCCAGGGGTCCATAACTCTCCCTGGACTTGCAGTAGATGCCCCAGGGAGCCCCCTGGCCCTCCACCTAGGGGCCTCTGACCCCAGCAAGCTACCCAGGGGTCTACCTCTCTCCCTGGACTTGCAGTAGAGGCCATAGTGTGCCCCCTGGCCCTCCACCTATGGGCCTCTGACCACAGTATACCCAGGGGTCCACCTCTCTCCATGGACTTGCAGTATAGGCCCCAGGGTGCCCCTTGGCCCTCCAAATAGGGGCCTCTGACCCCAGCAAGCTACCCAGGGGTCCACCTCTCTCCCTGGACTTGCAGTAGAGGCCCCAATAAGCCATCTGGCCCTCCACCTAGGGAACTTTTACCCCAGCAAGCTACGCAGGGGTCCACCTCTCTCCCTGGACTTGCAGAATAGGCCCCAGGGTGCCCCCTGGCCCTCCACCTAGGGACCACGGACCCCAGGAAGCTACCCAGGGGTTCACAACTCTCCCTGGACTTGCAGTAGAAGCCCCAGGGTGCCCCCTTGCCCTCCTCAAAGTGGTCTCTGACCCCAGCATGCAACCCAGTGGTCCACCTTTCTCCCTGGACTTGCAGGAAAGGCCCCAGGGTGCCCCCTGGCCCTCCACCTAGGGGCCTCTGACCCCAGCAAGCTACCCAGTGGTCCACCACTCTCCCTGGACTTGTAGTATAGGCCCCAGTGTGCCCCCTTACCCTGCACCAATGGGCCTCTGACCCGAGCAAGCTACCCAGGGGTCCACCTCTCTCCCTGCACTTGCAGGATAGGCCCCAGGGTGCCCCCTGGCCCTCCACCTAGGGGCCTCTGACCCCAGCAAGCTACCCAGGGATCCACCTCTCTCCCTGGACTTGCAGTAAAGGCCCTAGGATACCCCCTGGCCCTCCACCTAGGGGCTTCTGACCCCAGCAAGCTACCCAGGGGTCCATAACTCTCCCTGGACTTGCAGTAGAAGCCCCAGGGTGCCCCCTTGCCCTCCACAAAGTGGTTTCTGACCCCAGCAAGAAACCCAGTGGTCCACCTTTCTCCCTGGACTTGCAGTAAAGGCCCCAGGGTGCCCCCTGGCCCTCCACCTAGGGGCCTCTGACCCCAGGAAGCTACCCAGGGATCCACCTCTCTCCCTGGACTTGTAGTAAAGGCCCCAGGGTGCCCCCTTGCCCTGCACCAAGGGGCCTCAGACCCTAGCAAGCTACCCAGGGAGCTACCTCTCTCCCTGCACTTGCAGTAGAGGCCAGAGTGTGCCCCCTGGCCCTCCACCTATGGGCCTCTGACCCCTGCAAGCTACCCAGGGGTCCACCTCTCTCCTTGGACTTGCAGGATAGGCCCCAGGGTGCCCCCTGGCCCTCCAGCTAGAGGCTTCTGACCCCAGGAAGTCACACAGGGGTCCACCTCTCTCCCTGGACTTGCAGTAGAGGCCCCAATAAGCCCCCTGGCCCTCCACCTAGGGGCCTAAGACCCCAGCAAGCTACCCAAGGGTCCACCTCTCTCCCTGGACTTGCAGTAGAGGCCCCAGGGTGTCCCCTTGGCCCTCCACATAGGGGCCTCTGACCCCAGCAAGCTACCCAGGGTTCCACCTCTCTCCCTGGACTTGCAGTAGAGGCCCCAGTGTGTCCCCTTGCCCTCCACCTAGGGGCCTTTGACCCCAGCAAGCTACCCTGGGGTCCACCTCTCTCCCTGGACTTGCTGGATAGGCCCCAGGGTGCCCCCTGGCCCTCCACCTAGGGGCAACGGACCCCAGGAAGCTACCCAGGGGTCCACCTCTCTCCCTGGACTTGCAGTAGAGGCCCCAGGGTGCCCTCTTGCCCTCCACAAAGTGGTCTCTGACCCCAGCAAGCAACCCAGTGGTCCACCTTTCTCCCTGGACTTGCAGGAAAGGCCCCAGGGTGCCCCCTGGCCTTCCACCTAGGGGCCTCTGACCCCAGCAAGCTACCCAGGGGTCCACCTCTCTCCCTGGACTTGTAGTATAGGCCCCAGGGTGCCCCCTTACCGTGCACCAAGGGGCCTTTGATGCCAGCAAGCTACCCAGGGGTCCACCTCTCTCCCTGGACTTATAGTATAGGCCCCAGGGTGCCCCCTGGCCCTCCACCAAGGGGCCTCAGACCCCAGCAAGCTACCCAGGGGTCTACCTTTCTCCCTGGACTTGCAGTAGATTCCCCAGGGTGCCCCCTTGCCCTCCACAAAGTGGTCTCTGACCCCAGCAAGCAACCCAGTGGTCCACCTTTCTCCCTGGACTAGGAGGATAGGCCCCAGGGTGCCCCCTGGCCCACCACCTAGTTGCCTATGACCCCAGCAAGCTACCCAGGGGTCCACCTCTCTCCATGGACTTGCAGTATAGGCCACAGGGGTCCCCCTTGCCCTCCACCTAGGGGCCTCTGACCCCAGCAAGCTACAAAGGGGTCCACAACTCTCCCTGGACTTGCAGGATAGGCCCCACGGTGCCCCCTGGCCCTCCACTTAGGGGCCTCTGACCCCAGAAAGCTATCCAGGGGTCCACCTTTCTCCGTGGACTTGCAGGATAGGCCCCAGGGTGCCCTCTTGCCCTCCACCCAGGGGCCTCTGACCCCAGCAAGCTACCCAGGGGTCCGACTCTCTCCCTGGACTTGCAGGATAGGCCCCAGGGTGCCCCCTGGCTCTGCACCTAGGGGCCTCTGACCCCAGGAAGCTACCCAGGGGTCCACCTCTCTCCCTGGACTTGCAGTAGAGAAGCCAGGGTGCCCCCTAGCCCCCCACAAAGTGGTCTCTGACCCCAGCAATCAACCCAGTGGTCCACCTCTCTCCCTGGACTTGCAGGATAGGCCCCAGGGTGCCCCCTGGCCCTCCACCTAGGGGCCTCTGACCCCAGCAAGCTACCCAGGGATCCACCTCTCTCCCTGCACTTGCAGTAAAGGCCCTAGGGTACCCCCTTGCCCTCCACCTAGGGGATTCTGACCCCAGCAAGCTACCCAGGGGTCCAAAACTCTCCCTGGACTTGCAGTAGAGGCCCCAGGGTGCCCCCTGGCCCTCCACCTAGGGGCCTCTTAGCCCAGCAAACTACCCAAGGGTCCCCCTCTCTCCCTGGACTTGCAGTAGAGTCCCCAGGGAGCCCCCTTGCCCTCCACAAAGGGGCCAAGGACCCCAGAAAGCTACCCAGGGGTCCACCTCTCTCCCTGGACTTGCTGTAGAGGCCCCAGGGTGCCCCCTTGCCCTCCACCTAGGGGTCTCTGACACCAGCAAGCTACCCATGGGTCCACAACTCTCCCTGGACTTGCAGGATAGGCCCCAGGGTGCCCCTTGGCCCTCCACCTAGGGGCCTCTGACCCCAGCAAGCTACCCAGGGGTCCACCTCTCTCTCTGGACTTGCAGGATAGGCCCCAGGGTGCCCCCTGGCCCTCCACCTAGGGGCTTCTGACCCCAGCAAGCTACCCAGGGGTCCATAACTCTCCCTGGACTTGCAGTAGAGGCCCCAGGGTGCCCCCTGGCCCTCCACCTAGGGGCCTCTGACCCCAGCAAGCTACCCAGGGGTCTACCTCTCTCCCTGGACTTGCAGTAGAGGCCATAGTGTGCCCCCTGGCCCTCCACCTATGGGCCTCTGACCACAGTATACCCAGGGGTCCACCTCTCTTCCTGGACATGCAGTATAGGCCCCAGGGTGCCCCTTGGCCCTCCACATAGGGGCCTCTGACCCCAGCAAGCTACCCAGGGGTCCACCTCTCTCCCTGGACTTGCAGTAGAGGCCCCAATAAGCCCTCTGGCCCTCCACCTAGGGAACTTTTACCCCAGCAAGCTACGCAGGTGTCCACCTCTCTCCCTGGACTTGCAGAATAGGCCCCAGGGTGCCCCTGGCCCTCCACCTAGGGGCCACGGACCCCAGGAAGCTACCCAGGGGTCCACAACTCTCCCTGGACTTGCAGTAGAAGCCCCAGGGTGCCCCCTTATCCTCCACAAAGTGGTCTCTGACCCCAGCAAGCAACCCAGTGGTCCACCTTTCTCCCTGGACTTGCAGGAAAGGCCCCAGGGTGCCCCCTGGCCCTCCACCTAGGGGCCTCTGACCCCAGCAAGCTACCCAGTGGTCCACCTCTCTCCCTGGACTTGTAGTATAGGCCCCAGTGTGACCCCTTACCCTGCACCAAGGGGCCTCTGACCTGAGCAAGCTACCCAGGGGTCCACCTCTCTCCCTGCACTTGCAGGATAGGCCCCAGGGTGCCCCCTGGCCCTCCACCTAGGGGCCTCTGACCCCAGCAAGCTACCCAGGGATCCACCTCTCTCCCTGGACTTGCAGTAAAGGCCCTAGGGTACCCCCTGGCCCTCCACCTAGGGGCCTCTGACCCCAGCAAGCTACCCAGTGGTCCACCTCTCTCCCTGGACTTGCAGTAGAAGCCCCAGGGTGCCCCCTTGCCCTCCACAAAGTGGTTTCTGACCCCAGCAAGAAACCCAGTGGTCCACCTTTCTCCCTGGACTTGCAGGAAAGGCCCCAGGGTGCCCCCTGGCCCTCCACCTAGGGGCCTCTGACCCCAGGAAGCTACCCAGGGATCCACCTCTCTCCCTGGACTTGTAGTAAAGGCCCCAAAGTGCCCCCTTGCCCTGCACCAAGGGGCCTCAGACCCTAGCAAGCTACCCAGGGGTCTACCTCTCTCCCTGGACTTGCAGTAGAGGCCATAGTGTGCCCCCTGGCCCTCCACCTATGGGCCTCTGACCCCAGCAAGCTACCCAGGGGTCCACCTCTCTCCTTGGACTTGCAGGATAGGCCCCAGGGTGCCCCCTGGCCCTCCAGCTAGAGGCTTCTGACCCCAGGAAGTCACCCAGGGGTCCACCTCTCTCCCTGGACTTGTAGTAGAGGCCCCAATAAGCCCCCTGGCCCTCCACCTAGGGGCCTAAGACCCCAGCAAGCTACCCAAGGGTCCACCTCTCTCCCTGGACTTGCAGTAGAGGCCCCAGGGTGTCCCTTTGCCCTCCACCAAGGGGCCTCTGACCCCAGCACGCTACCCAGGGGTCCACATCTTTCCCTGGACTAGCAGGATAGGCCGACGGGTGCCCCCTAGCCCTCCACCTAGTTGCCTCTGACCCCAGCAAGCTACCCAGGGATCCACCTCTCTCCCTGGACTTGCAGTAAAGGCCCTAGGGTACCCCCTGGCCCTCCACATAGGAGCTTCTGACACCAGCAAGCTACCCAGGGGTCAATAACTCTCCCTGGACTTGCAGTAGAGGCCCCAGGGTGCCCCCTGGCCCTCCACCTAGGGACCTCTGAGCCCAGCAAACTACCCAAGGGTCCCCCTCTCTCCCTGGACTTGCAGTAGAGGCCCCAGGGAGCCCCCTTGCCCTCCACAAAGCGGCCTAGGACCCCAGAAAGCTACCCAGGGGTCCACCTCTCTCCCTGGACTTGCGGTAGAGGCCCCAGGGGGCCCCCTTGCCCTCCACCTAGGGGTCTCTGACACCAGCAAGCTACCCAGGGGTCCACAACTCTCCCTGGACTTGCAGGATATTCCCCAGGGTGCCCCCTGGCCCTACACCTAGGGGCCTCTGACCCCAGCAAGCTACCCAGGGGTCCACCTCTCTCCCTGGACTTGCAGGATAGGCCCCAGCGTGCCCCCTGGCCCTCCACCTAGGGGCCTCTGACCCCAGGAAGCTACCCAGGGGTCCACCTCTCTCCCTGGACTTGCAGTAGAGGCCCCAGGGTGCTCCTTGCCCTCCACAAAGTGGTCTCTGAGCATAGTAAGCAACCCAGTGGTCCACTTCTCTCCCTGGACTTGCAGGATAGGCCCCAGGGTGCCCCCTGGCCCTCCACCTAGGGGCCTCTGACCCCAGCAAGCTACCCAGGGATCCACCTCTCTCCCTTGACTTGCAGTAAAGGCCTTAGGGTACCCCCTGGCCCTCCACCTAGGGGCCTCTGACCCCAGCAAGCTACAAAGGGGTCCACAACTCTCCCTGGACTTGCAGGATAGGCCCCACGGTGCCCCCTGGCCCTCCACTTAGGGGCCTCTGACCCCAGAAAGCTATCCAGGGGTCCAACTCTCTCCGTGGACTTGCAGGATAGGCCCCAGGGTGCCCTCTTGCCCTCCACCTAGGGGCCTCTGACCCCAGCAAGCTACCCAGGGGTCCGACTCTCTCCCTGGACTTGCAGTATAGGCCCCAGGGTGCCCCCTTGCCCTCCACCTAGGGGCCTCTGACCCCAACAAGCAACCCAGGGGTCCACCCCTCTCCCTGCACATGAAGTATAGGCCCCAGGGTGCCTCTGCCCCTCCACCTAGGGGCCTCTGACCCCAGCAAGTTACCCAGGGTTCCAAAAATTTCCCTGGACTTGCAGTAGAGGCCCCAGTGTGCCCCACTGCCCTCCACCTATGGGCCTTTGACCCCAGCAAGCTACCCAGGGGTCCACCTCTGTCCCTGGACTTGCAGTAAAGGCCCCAGGAAGCCCCTGGCCCTCCACCTAGGGGCCTCTGACCCCAGCAAGCTTCCCATGTGTCCACCTCTCTTTCTTGACTTGCAGTAGATGCCCCAGGGTGCCCCCTGGCCCTCCACCAAGGGGCCTCTGACCCGAGCAAGCTACCCAGGGGTCCACCTCTCTCCCTGCACTTGCAGGATAGGCCCCAGGGTGCCCCCTGGCCCTCCACCTAGGGGCCTCTGACCCCAGCAAGCTACCCAGGGATCCACCTCTCTCCCTGGACTTGCAGTAAAGGCCCTAGGGTACCCCCTGGCCCTCCACCTAGGGGCCTCTGACCCCAGCAAGCTACCCAGTGGTCCACCTCTCTCCCTGGACTTGCAGTAGAAGCCCCAGGGTGCCCCCTTGCCCTCCACAAAGTGGTTTCTGACCCCAGCAAGAAACCCAGTGGTCCACCTTTCTCCCTGGACTTGCAGGAAAGGCCCCAGGGTGCCCCCTGGCCCTCCACCTGGGGGCCTCTGACCCCAGGAAGCTACCCAGGGATCCACCTCTCTCCCTGGACTTGTAGTAAAGGCCCCAAAGTGCCCCCTTGCCCTGCACCAAGGGGCCTCAGACCCTAGCAAGCTACCCAGGGGTCTACCTCTCTCCCTGGACTTGCAGTAGAGGCCATAGTGTGCCCCCTGGCCCTCCACCTATGGGCCTCTGACCCCAGCAAGCTACCCAGGGGTCCACCTCTCTCCTTGGACTTGCAGGATAGGCCCCAGGGTGCCCCCTGGCCCTCCAGCTAGAGGCTTCTGACCCCAGGAAGTCACCCAGGGGTCCACCTCTCTCCCTGGACTTGCAGTAGAGGCCCCAATAAGCCCCCTGGCCCTCCACCTAGGGGCCTAAGACCCCAGCAAGCTACCCAAGGGTCCACCTCTCTCCCTGGACTTGCAGTAGAGGCCCCAGGGTGTCCCCTTGCCCTCCACCAAGGGGCCTCTGACCCCAGCACGCTACCCAGGGGTCCACATCTTTCCCTGGACTCGCAGGATAGGCCGACGGGTGCCCCCTAGCCCTCCACCTAGTTGCCTCTGACCCCAGCAAGCTACCCAGGGATCCACCTCTCTCCCTGGACTTGCAGTAAAGGCCCTAGGGTACCCCCTGGCCCTCCACATAGGAGCTTCTGACACCAGCAAGCTACCCAGGGGTCAATAACTCTCCCTGGACTTGCAGTAGAGGCCCCAGGGTGCCCCCTGGCCCTCCACCTAGGGACCTCTGAGCCCAGCAAACTACCCAAGGGTCCCCCTCACTCCCTGGACTTGCAGTAGAGGCCCCAGGGAGCCCCCTTGCCCTCCACAAAGCGGCCTAGGACCCCAGAAAGCTACCCAGGGGTCCACCTCTCTCCCTGGACTTGCGGTAGAGGCCCCAGGGGGCCCCCTTGCCCTCCACCTAGGGGTCTCTGACACCAGCAAGCTACCCAGGGGTCCACAACTCTCCCTGGACTTGCAGGATATTCCCCAGGGTGCCCCCTGGCCCTACACCTAGGGGCCTCTGACCCCAGCAAGCTACCCAGGGGTCCACCTCTCTCCCTGGACTTGCAGGAAAGGCCCCAGCGTGCCCCCTGGCCCTCCACCTAGGGGCCTCTGACCCCAGCTAGCTACCCAGATGTCCACCTCTCTTCCTGGACTTGCAGGATAGGCCCCAGGGTGCCCCCTGGCCCTCCACCAAGGGGCCTCTGACCCCAGCAAGCTACCCAGGGGTCCACTTCTCTCCCTGGACTTGTAGTATAGGCCCCAGGGTGCCCCCTGGCCCACCACCTAGGGGCCTCAGACCCCAGCAAGCTACCCAGGGGTCCACCTCTCTTCCTGGACTTGCAGTAGAGGCCCCAATAAGCCCCTTGGCCCTCCACCTAGGGGCCTAAGACCCCAGCAAGCTACCTAAGAGTCCACCTCTCTCCCTGGACTTGCAGTAGAGGCCCCAGGGTGTCCCCTTGCCCTCCACCAAGGGGCCTTTGACCCCAGCAAGCTACCCAGGGGTCCACCTCTCTCCCTGGACTTGCAGTAGAGGCCCCAATAAGCCCCCTGGCCCTCCACCTAGGGGCCTAAGACCACAGCAAGCTACCTAAGGGTCCACCTCTCTCCCTGGACTTGCAGTAGAGGCCCCAGGGTGTCCCCTTGCCCTCCACCAAGGGGACTCTGACCCCAGAACGCTACCCAGGGGTCCACATCTCTCCCTGGACTTGCAGGTTAGGCCGAAGGGTGCCCCCTGGCCCTCCACCTAGTTGCCTCTGACCCAAGCAAGCTACCCAGGGATCCACCTCTCTCCCTGGACTTGCAGTAAAGGCCCTAGGGTACCCCCTTGCCCTCCACCTAGGGGCTTCTGACCCCAGCAAGCTACCCAGGGGTCCATAACTCTCCCTGGACTTGCAGTAGAGGCCCCAGGGTGCCCCCTGGCCCTTCACCTAGGGGCCTCTGAGCCCAGCAAACTACCCAAGGGTCCCCCTCTCTCCCTGGACTTGCAGTAGAGGCCCCAGGGAGCCCCCTTGCCCTCCACAAAGGGGCCTAGGACCCCAGAAAGCTACCCAGGGGTCCACCTCTCTCCCTGGACTTTCGGTAGAGGCCCCAGGGGGCCCCCTTGCCCTCCACCTAGGTGTCTCTGACACCAGCAAGCTACCCAGGGGTCCACAACTCTCCCTCGACTTGCAGGATAGGCCCCAGGGTGCCCCCTGGCCCTCCACCTAGGGGCCTCTGACCCCAGCAAGCTACCCAGGGGTCCACCTCTCTCCCTGGACTTGCAGGATAGGCCCCAGCGTGCCCCCTGGCCCTCCACCTAGGGGCCTCTGACCCCAGCAAGCTACCCATGGATCCACCTCTCTCCCTGGACTTGCAGTAAAGGCCTTAGGGTACCCCCTGGCCCTCCACCTAGGGGCCTCTGACCCCAGCAAGCTACAAAGGGCCCCAGGGTGCCCCCTTGCCCTCCACCTAGGGGTCTCTGACACCAGCAAGCTACCCATGGGTCCACAACTCTCCCTGGATTTGCAGGATAGGCCCCAGGGTGCCCCCTGGCCCTCCACCTAGGGGCCTCTGACCCCAGCAAGCTACCCAGGGGTCCACCTCTCTCCCTGGACTTGCAGGATAGGCCCCAGGGTGCCCCCTTGCCCTCCATAAAGTGGTCTCTGACCCCAGCAAGCAACCCAGTGGTCCACCTCTCTCCCTGGACTTGCAGGATAGGCCCCAGGGTGCCCCTTGGTCCTCAACCTAGGGGCCTCTGACCCCAGCAAGCTACCCAGGGATCCACCTCTCTCCCTGGACTTGCATTAAAGGCCCTAGGGTATCCCCTGGCCCTCCACCTAGGGGCTTCTGACCCCAGCAAGCTACCCAGGGGTCCATAACTCTCCCTGGACTTGCAGTAGAGGCCCCAGGGTGCCCCCTGGCCCTCCACCTAGGGGCCTCTGACCCCAGCAAGCTACCCAGGGGTACACCTCTCTCCCTGGACTTGCAGTATAGGCCCCAGGGTGCCCCTTGGCCCTCCACATAGGGGCCTCTGACCCCAGGAAGCTACCCAGGGGTCCACCTCTCTCCCTGGACTTGCAGTAGAGGCCCCAATAAGCCCTCTGGCCCTCCACCTAGGGGCCTTTTACCCCAGCAAGCTACGCAGGGGCCCACCTCTCTCCCTGGACTTGCAGGATAGGCCCCAGGGTACCCCCTGGCCCTCCACCTAGGGGCCACGGACACCAGGAAGCTACCCAGGGGTCCACAACTCTCCCTGGACTTGCAGTAGAAGCCCCAGGGTGCCCCCTTGCCCTCCACAAAGTGGTCTCTGATCCCAGCAAGCAACCCAGTGGTCCACCTTTCTCCCTGGACTTGCAGGAAAGGCCCCAGGGTGCCCCCTGGCCCTCCACCTAGGGGCCTCTGACCCCAGCAAGCTACCCAGGGGTCCACCTCTCTCCCTGGACTTGTAGTACAATCCCCAGGGTGCCCCCTTACCCTGCACCAAGGGGCCTCTGACCCCAGCAAGCTACCCAGGGATCCACCTCTCTCCCTGGACTTGCAGTAAAGGCCCTAGGGTACCCCCTGGCCCTCCACCTAGGGGCTTCTGACCCCAGCAAGCTACCCAGGGGTCCATAACTCTCCCTGGACTTGCAGTAGAAGCCCCAGGGTGCCCCCTTGCCCTCCACAAAGTGGTCTCTGACCCCAGCAAGCAACCCAGTGGTCCACCTTTCTCCCTGGACTTGCAGGAAAGGCCCCAGGGTGCCCCCTGGCCCTCCACCTAGGGGCCTCTGACCCCAGGAAGCTACCCAGGGGTCCACCTCTCTCCCTGGACTTGTAGTAAAGGCCCCAGGGTGCCCCCTGGCCCTGCACCAAGGGGCTTCAGACCCTAGCAAGCTACCCAGGGGTCTACCTCTCTCCCTGGACTTGCAGTAGAGGCCATAGTGTGCCCCCTGGCCCTCCACTTATGGGCCTCTGACCCCAGCAAGCTACCCAGGGGTCCACCTCTCTCCCTGGACTTGCAGGATAGGACCCAGGGTGCCCTCTGGCCCTCCAGCTAGAGGCTTCTGACCCCAGGAAGCTACCCAGGGGTCCACCTCTCTCCCTGGACTTGCAGTAGAGGCCCCAATAAGCCCCCTGGCCCTCCACCTAGGGGCCTAAGACCCCAGCAAGCTACCCAAGGGTCCACCTCTCTCCCTGGACTTGCAGTAGAGGCCCCAGGGTGTCCTCTTGCCCTCCACCAAGGGGCCTCTGACCCCAGCACGCTACCCAGGGGTCCATATCTCTCCCTGGACTTGCAGGATAGGCCGAAGGGTGCCCCCTGGCCCTCCACCTAGTTGCCTCTGACCCAAGCAAGCTACCCAGGGATCCACCTCTCTCTCTGGACTTGCAGTAAAGGCCCTAGGGTACCCCCTTGCCCTCCACCTAGGGGCTTCTGACCCCAGCAAGCTACCCAGGGGTCCACCTCTCTCCCTGGACTTGCGGTAGAGGCCCCAGGGTGCCCCCTTGCCCTCCACCTAAGGGTCTCTGACACCAGCAAGCTACCCATGGGTTCACCTCTCTCCCTGGACTTGCAGTAAAGGCCCTAGGGTACCCCCTTGCCCTCCACCTAGGGGCCTCTGACCCCAGGAAGCTACCCAGGGGTCCACCTCTCTCCCTGGGCTTGCAGTAGAGGCCCCAGGGTGCCCCCTTGCCCCCCACAAAGTGGTCTCTGACCCCAGCAAGCAACCCAGTGGTCCACCTCTCTCCCTGGACTTGCAGGATAGGCCCCAGGGTGCCCCCTGGCCCTCCACCTAGGGGCCTCTGACCCCAGGAAGCTACCCAGGGGTCCACCTCTCTCCCTGGACTTGCAGTAGAGGCCCCAGGGTGCCCCCTTGCCCTCCACAAAGTGGTCTCTGACCCCAGCAAGCAACCCAGTGGTCCACCTCTCTCCCTGGACTTGCAGGATAGGCCCCAGGGTGCCCCTTGGTCCTCAACCTAGGGGCCTCTGACCCCAGCAAGCTACCCAGGGATCCACCTCTCTCCCTGGACTTGCATTAAAGGCCCTAGGGTATCCCCTGGCCCTCCACCTAGAGGCTTCTGACCCCAGCAAGCTACCCAGGGGTCCATAACTCTCCCTGGACTTGCAGTAGAGGCCCCAGGGTGCCCCCTGGCCCTCCACATAGGGGCCTCTGACCCCAGCAAGCTACCCAGGGGTCCACCTCTCTCCCTGGACTTGCAGTATAGGCCCCAGGGTGCCCCTTGGCCCTCCACATAGGGGCCTCTGACCCCAGCAAGCTACCCAGGGGTCCACCTCTCTCCCTGGACTTGCAGTAGAGGCCCCAATAAGCCCTCTGGCCCTCCATCTAGGGGCCTTTTACCCCAGCAAGCTACGCAGGGGTCCACCTCTCTCCCTGGACTTGCAGGATAGGCCCCAGGGTGCCCCCTGGCCCTCCACCTAGGGGCCACGGACACCAGGAAGCTACCCAGGGATCCACCTCTCTCCCTGGACTTGCAGTAAAGGCCCTAGGGTACCCCCTTGCCCTCCACCTAGGGGCTTCTGACCCCAGCAAGCTACCCAGGGGTCCACCTCCCTCCCTGGACTTGCGGTAGAGGCCCCAGGGTGCCCCCTTGCCCTCCACCTAGGGGTCTCTGACACCAGCAAGCTACCCATGGGTCCACCTCTCTCCCTGGACTTGCAGTAAAGGCCCTAGGGTACCCCCTTGCCCTCCACCTAGGGGCCTCTGACCCCAGGAAGCTACCCAGGGGTCCACCTCTCTCCCTGGGCTTGCAGTAGAGGCCCCAGGGTGCCCCCTGGCCCTCCACCTAGGGCCTCTGACCCCAGCAAGCTACCCAGGGATCCACCTCTCTCCCTGCACTTGCAGTAAAGGCCCAGGGTACCCCCTTGCCCTCCACCTAGGGGCTTCTGACCCCAGCAAGCTACCCAGGGGTCCATAACTCTCCCTGGACTTGCAGTAGAGGCCCCAGGGTGCCCCCTGGCCCTTCACCTAGGGGCCTCTGAGCCCAGCAAACTACCCAAGGGTCCCCCTCTCTTCCTGGACTTACAGTAGAGGCCCCAGGGAGCCCCCTTGCCCTCCACAAAGGGGCCAAGGACCCCAGAAAGCTACCCAGGGGTCCACCTCTCTCCCTGGACTTGTGGTAGAGGCCCCAGGGTGCCCCCTTGCCCTCCACTTAGGGGTCTCTGACACCAGCAAGCTACCCATGGGTCCACAACTCTCCCTGGATTTGCAGGATAGGCCCCAGGGTGCCCCCTGGCCCTCCACCTAGGGGCCTCTGACCCCAGGAAGCTACCCAGGGGTCCACCTCTCTCCCTGGACTTGCAGTAGAGGCCCCAGGGTGCCCCCTTGCCCTCCACAAAGTGGTCTCTGACCCCAGCAAGCAACCCAGTGGTCCACCTCTCTCCCTGGACTTGCAGGATAGGCCCCAGGGTGCCCCTAGGTCCCTAACCTAGGGGCCTCTGACCCCAACAAGCTACCCAGGGATCCACCTCTCTCCCTGGACTTGCATTAAAGGCCCTAGGGTATCCCCTGGCCCTCCACCTAGGGACTTCTGACCCCAGCAAGCTACCCAGGGGTCCATAACTCTCCCTGGACTTGCAGTAGAGGCCCCAGGGTGCCCCCTGGCCCTCCACCTAGGGGCCTCTGACCCCAGCAAGCTACCCAGGGGTACACCTCTCTCCCTGGACTTGCAGTATAGGCCCCAGGGTGCCCCTTGGCCCTCCACATAGGGGCCTCTGACCCCAGGAAGCTACCCAGGGGTCCACCTCTCTCCCTGGACTTGCAGTAGAGGCCCCAATAAGCCCTCTGGCCCTCCACCTAGGGGCCTTTTACCCCAGCAAGCTACGCAGGGGCCCACCTCTCTCCCTGGACTTGCAGGATAGGCCCCAGGGTGCCCCCTGGCCCTCCACCTAGGGGCCACGGACACCAGGAAGCTACCCAGGGGTCAACAACTCTCCCTGGACTTGCAGTAGAAGCCCCAGGGTGCCCCCTTGCCCTCCACAAAGTGGTCTCTGATCCCAGCAAGCAACCCAGTGGTCCACCTCTCTCCCTGGACTTGCAGTAGAGGCCCCAATAAGCCCCCTGGCCCTCCACCTAGGGGCCTAAGACCCCAGCAAGCTACCCAAGGGTCCACCTCTCTCCCTGGACTTGCAGTAGAGGCCCCAGGGTGTCCCCTTGCCCTCCACCAAGGGGCCTCTGACCCCAGCACGCTACCCAGGGGTCCATATCTCTCCCTGGACTTGCAGGATAGGCCGAAGGGTGCCCCCTGGCCCTCCACCTAGTTGCCACGGACCCCAGGAAGCTACCCAGGGGTCCACAACTCCCCCTGGACTTGCAGTAGAAGCCCCAGGGTGCCCCCTTGGCCTTGACAAAGTGGTCTCTGACCCCAGCAAGCAACCCAGTGGTCCACCTTTCTCCCTTGACTTGCAGGAAAGGCCCCAGGGTGCCCTCTGGCCCTCCACCTAGGGGCCTCTGACCCCAGCAAGCTACCCAGGGGTCCACCTCTCTCCCTAGACTTGTAGTATAGGCCCCAGGGTGCCCCCTGGCCCTCCACCTAGGGGCCTCTGACCCCAGCAAGCTACCCAGGGGTCCACCTCTCTCCCTGGACTTGTAGTACAATCCCCAGGGTGCCCCCTTACCCTGCACCAAGGGGCCTCTGACCCCAGCAAGCTACCCAGGGGTCCACCTCTCTCCCTGCACTTGCAGGATAGGCCCCAGGGTGCCCCCTTGCCCTCCACTTAGGGGTCTCTGACACCAGCAAGCTACCCATGGGTCCACAACTCTCCCTGGATTTGCAGGATAGGCCCCAGGGTGCCCCCTGGCCCTCCACCTAGGGGCCTCTGACCCCAGCAAGCTACCCAGGGGTCCACCTCTCTCCCTGGACTTGCAGGATAGGCCCCAGGGTGCCCCCTGGCCCTCCACCTAGGGGCCTCTGACCCCAGGAAGCTACCCAGGGGTCCACCTCTCTCCCTGGACTTGCAGTAGAGGCCCCAGGGTGCCCCCTTGCCCTCCACAAAGTGGTCTCTGACCCCAGCAAGCAACCCAGTGGTCCACCTCTCTCCCTGGACTTGCAGGATAGGCCCCAGGGTGCCCCTAGGTCCTCAACCTAGGGGCCTCTGACCCCAGCAAGCTACCCAGGGATCCACCTCTCTCCCTGGACTTGCATTAAAGGCCCTAGGGTATCCCCTGGCCCTCCACCTAGGGACTTCTGACCCCAGCAAGCTACCCAGGGGTCCATAACTCTCCCTGGACTTGCAGTAGAGGCCCCAGGGTGCCCCCTGGCCCTCCACCTAGGGGCCTCTGACCCCAGCAAGCTACCCAGGGGTACACCTCTCTCCCTGGACTTGCAGTATAGGCCCCAGGGTGCCCCTTGGCCCTCCACATAGGGGCCTCTGACCCCAGGAAGCTACGCAGGGGTCCACCTCTCTCCCTGGAATTGCAGTAGAGGCCCCAATAAGCCCTCTGGCCCTCCACCTAGGGGCCTTTTACCCCAGCAAGCTACGCAGGGGCCCACCTCTCTCCCTGGACTTGCAGGATAGGCCCCAGGGTGCCCCCTGGCCCTCCACCTAGGGGCCACGGACACCAGGAAGCTACCCAGGGGTCAACAACTCTCCCTGGACTTGCAGTAGAAGCCCCAGGGTGCCCCCTTGCCCTCCACAAAGTGGTCTCTGATCCCAGCAAGCAACCCAGTGGTCCACCTCTCTCCCTGGACTTGCAGTAGAGGCCCCAATAAGCCCCCTGGCCCTCCACCTAGGGGCCTAAGACCCCAGCAAGCTACCCAAGGGTCCACCTCTCTCCCTGGACTTGCAGTAGAGGCCCCAGGGTGTCCCCTTGCCCTCCACCAAGGGGCCTCTGACCCCAGCACGCTACCCAGGGGTCCATATCTCTCCCTGGACTTGCAGGATAGGCCGAAGGGTGCCCCCTGGCCCTCCACCTAGTTGCCACGGACCCCAGGAAGCTACCCAGGGGTCCACAACTCCCCCTGGACTTGCAGTAGAAGCCCCAGGGTGCCCCCTTGGCCTTGACAAAGTGGTCTCTGACCCCAGCAAGCAACCCAGTGGTCCACCTTTCTCCCTTGACTTGCAGGAAAGGCCCCAGGGTGCCCTCTGGCCCTCCACCTAGGGGCCTCTGACCCCAGCAAGCTACCCAGGGGTCCACCTCTCTCCCTAGACTTGTAGTATAGGCCCCAGGGTGCCCCCTGGCCCTCCACCTAGGGGCCTCTGACCCCAGCAAGCTACCCAGGGGTCCACCTCTCTCCCTGGACTTGTAGTACAATCCCCAGGGTGCCCCCTTACCCTGCACCAAGGGGCCTCTGACCCCAGCAAGCTACCCAGGGGTCCACCTCTCTCCCTGCACTTGCAGGATAGGCCCCAGGGTGCCCCCTGGCCCTCCACCTGGGGCCTCTGACCCCAGCAAGCTACCCAGGGATCCACCTCTCTCCCTGGACTTGCAGTAAAGGCCCTAGGGTACCCCCTGGCCCTCCACCTAGGGGCTTCTGACCCCAGCAAGCTACCCAGGGGTCCATAACTCTCCCTGGACTTGCAGTAGAAGCCCCAGGGTGCCCCCTTGCCCTCCACAAAGTGGTCTCTGACCCCAGCAAGCAACCCAGTGGTCCACCTTTCTCCCTGGACTTGCAGGAAAGGCCCCAGGGTGCCCCCTGGCCCTCCACCTAGGGGCCTCTGACCCCAGGAAGCTACCCAGGGGTCCACCTCTCTCCCTGGACTTGTAGTAAAGGCCCCAGGGTGCCCCCTGGCCCTGCACCAAGGGGCTTCAGACCCTAGCAAGCTACCCAGGGGTCTACCTCTCTCCCTGGACTTGCAGTAGAGGCCATAGTGTGCCCCCTGGCCCTCCACCTATGGGCCTCTGACCCCAGCAAGCTACCCAGGGGTCCACCTCTCTCCCTGGACTTGCAGGATAGGACCCAGGGTGCCCTCTGGCCCTCCAGCTAGAGGCTTCTGACCCCAGGAAGCTACCCAGGGGTCCACCTCTCTCCCTGGACTTGCAGTAGAGGCCCCAATAAGCCCCCTGGCCCTCCACCTAGGGGCCTAAGACCCCAGCAAGCTACCCAAGGGTCCACCTCTCTCCCTGGACTTGCAGTAGAGGCCCCAGGGTGTCCCCTTGCCCTCCACCAAGGGGCCTCTGACCCCAGCACGCTACCCAGGGGTCCATATCTCTCCCTGGACTTGCAGGATAGGCCGAAGGGTGCCCTCTGGCCCTCCACCTAGTTGCCACGGACCCCAGGAAGCTACCCAGGGGTCCACAACTCCCCCTGGACTTGCAGTAGAAGCCCAAGGGTGCCCCCTTGGCCTTGACAAAGTGGCCTCTGACCCCAGCAAGCAACCCAGGGGTCCACCTCTCTCCCTAGACTTGTAGTATAGGCCCCAGGGTGCCCCCTTACCATGCACCAAGGGGCCTCTGACCCAAGCAAGCTACCCAGGGGTCCACCTCTCTCCCTGGACTTGCAGGATAGGCCCCAGGGTGCCCCCTGGCCCTCCACCTAGGGGCCTCTGACCCCAGCAAGCTACCCAGGGATCCACCTCTCTCCCTGAACTTGCAGTAAAGGCCCTAGGGTACCCCCTGGCCCTCCACCTAGGGGCTTCTGACCCCAGCAAGCTACCCAGGGGTCCATAACTCTCCCTGGACTTGCAGGATAGGCCCCAGTGTGCCCCCTGGCCCTCCACCTATGGGCCTTTGACCCCAGCAAGCTACCCAGGGGTCCACCTCTGTCCCTGGACTTGCAGTAAAGGCCCCAGGAAGCCCCCTGGCCCTCCACCTAAGGGCCTCTGACCCCAGCAAGCTACCCATGTGTCCACCTCTCTTTCTTGACTTGCAGTAGATTCCCCAGGGTGCCCCCTGGCCCTCCACCTAGGGGCCTCTGACCCCAGCAAGCTACCCAGGGGTCCACTTCTCTCCCTGGACTTGCAGGATAGGCCCCAGGGTGCCCCCTGGCCCTCCACCTAGGGGCCTCTGATCCCAGCAAGCTACCCAGGGGTCCACCTCTCTCCCTGGACTTGTAGTATAGGCCCCAGGGTGCCCACTGGCCCTCCACCTAGGGGCCTCTGACCCCAGCAAGCTACCCAGATGTCCACCTCTCTCCCTGGACTTGCAGGATAGGCCCCAGGGTGCCCCCTGGCCCTCCACCTAGGGGCCTCAGACCCTAGCAAGCTACCCAGGGGTCCACCTCTCTTCCTGGACTTGCAGTAGAGGCCCCAATAAGCCCCCTGGCCCTCCACCTAGGGGCCTAAGACCCCAGCAAGCTACCTAAGAGTCCACCTCTCTCCCTGGACTTGCAGTAGAGGCCCCAGGGTGTCCCCTTGCCCTCCACCAAGGGGCCTTTGACCCCAGCAAGCTACCCAGGGGTCCACCTCTCTCCCTGGACTTGCAGTAGAGGCCCCAATAAGCCCCCTGGCCCTCCACCTAGGGGCCTAAGACCACAGCAAGCTACCCAAGGGTCCACCTCTCTCCCTGGACTTGCAGTAGAGGCCCCAGGGTGTCCCCTTGCCCTCCACCAAGGGGACTCTGACCCCAGAACGCTACCCAGGGATCCACATCTCTCCCTGGACTTGCAGGATAGGCCGAAGGGTGCCCCCTGGCCCTCCACCTAGTTGCCTCTGACCCAAGCAAGCTACCCAGGGATCCACCTCTCTCCCTGGACTAGCAGGATAGGCCGAAGGGTGCCCCCTGACCCTCCACCTAGGGGCTTCTGACCTCAGCAAGCTACCCAGGGGTCCACCTCTCTCCCTGGACTTGCGGTAGAGGCCCCAGGGTGCCCCCTTGCCCTCCACCTAGGGGTCTCTGACACCAGCAAGCTACCCATGGGTTCACCTCTCTCCCTGGACTTGCAGTAAAGGCCCTAGGGTACCCCTTGCCCTCCACCTAGGGGCCTCTGACCCCAGGAAGCTACCCAGGGGTCCACCTCTCTCCCTGGGCTTGCAGTAGAGGCCCCAGGGTGCCCCCTTGCCCCCCACAAAGTGGTCTCTGACCCCAGCAAGCAACCCAGTGGTCCACCTCTCTCCCTGGACTTGCAGGATAGGCCCCAGGGTGCCCCCTGGCCCTCCACCTAGGGGCCTCTGACCCCAGCAAGCTACCCAGGGATCCACCTCTCTCCCTGGACTTGCAGTAAAGGCCCAGGGTACCCCCTTGCCCTCCACCTAGGGGCTTCTGACCCCAGCAAGCTACCCAGGGGTCCATAACTCTCCCTGGACTTGCAGTAGAGGCCCCAGGGTGCCCCCTGGCCCTTCACCTAGGGGCCTCTGAGCCCAGCAAACTACCCAAGCGTCCCCCTCTCTTCCTGGACTTACAGTAGAGGCCCCAGGGAGCCCCCTTGCCCTCCACAAAGGGGCCAAGGACCCCAGAAAGCTACCCAGGGGTCCACCTCTCTCCCTGGACTTGCGGTAGAGGCCCCAGGGTGCCCCCTTGCCCTCCACCTAGGGGTCTCTGACACCAGCAAGCTACCCATGGGTCCACAACTCTCCCTGGATTTGCAGGATAGGCCCCAGGGTGCCCCCTGGCCCTCCACCTAGGGGCCTCTGACCCCAGCAAGCTACCCAGGGGTCCACCTCTCTCCCTGGACTTGCAGGATAGGCCCCAGGGTGCCCCCTGGCCCTCCACCTAGGGGCCTCTGACCCCAGGAAGCTACCCAGGGGTCCACCTCTCTCCCTGGACTTGCAGTAGAGGCCCCAGGGTGCCCCCTTGCCCTCCACAAAGTGGTCTCTGACCCCAGAAAGCAACCCAGTGGTCCACCTCTCTCCCTGGACTTGCAGGATAGGCCCCAGGGTGCCCCTTGGTCCTCAACCTAGGGGCCTCTGACCCCAGCAAGCTACCCAGGGATCCACCTCTCTCCCTGGACTTGCATTAAAGGCCCTAGGGTATCCACTGGCCCTCCACCTAGGGGCTTCTGACCCCAGCAAGCTACCCAGGGGTCCATAACTTTCCCTGGACTTGCAGTAGAGGCCCCAGGGTGCCCCCTGGCCCTCCACATAGGGGCCTCTGACCCCAGCAAGCTACCCAGGGGTCCACCTCTCTCCCTGGACTTGCAGTATAGGCCCCAGGGTGCCCCTAGGCCCTCCACATAGGGGCCTCTGACCCCAGCAAGCTACCCAGGGGTCCACCTCTCTCCCTGGACTTGCAGTAGAGGCCCCAATAAGCCCTCTGGCCCTCCACCTAGGGGCCTTTTACCCCAGCAAGCTACGCAGGGGTCCACCTCTCTCCCTGGACTTGCAGGATGGGCCCCAGGGTGCCCCCTGGCCCTCCACCTAGGGGCCACGGACCCCAGGAAGCTACCCAGGGGTCCACAACTCTCCCTGGACTTGCAGTAGAAGCCCCAGGGTGCCCCCTTGCCCTCCACAAAGTGGTCTCTGATCCCAGCAAGCAACCCAGTGGTCCATCTTTCTCCCTGGACTTGCAGGAAAGGCCCCAGGGTGCCCCCTGGCCCTCCACCTAGGGGCCTCTGACCCCAGCAAGCTACCCAGGGGTCCACCTCTCTCCCTGGACTTGCAAGATAGGCCCCAGGGTGCCCCCTGGCCCTCCACCTAGGGGCTTCTGACCCCAGCAAGCTACCCAGGGGTCCATAACTCTCCCTGGACTTGCAGTAGAAGCCCCAGGGTGCCCCATTGCTCTCCACAAAGTGGTCTCTGACCCCAGCAAGCAACCCAGTGGTCCACTTTTCTCCCTGGACTTGCAGGAAAGGCCCCAGGGTGCCCCCTGGCCCTCCACCTAGGGGCCTCTGACCCCAGGAAGCTACCCAGGGGTCCACCTCTCTCCCTGGACTTGTAGTAAAGGCCCCAGGGTGCCCCCTGGCCCTGCACCAAGGGGCCTCTGACCCCAGCAAGCTACCCAGGGGTCCACCTCTCTCCCTGGACTTGCAGGAAAGGCCCCAGGGTGCCCCCTGGCCCTCCACCTAGGGGCCTCTGACCCCAGGAAGCTACCCAGGGGTCCACCTCTCTCCCTGGACTTGCAGTAGAGGCCCCAGGGTGCCCCCTTGCCCTCCACAAAGTGGTCTCTGACCCCAGCAAGCAGCCCAGTGGTCCACCTCTCTCCCTGGACTTGCAGGATAGGCCCCAGGGTGCCCCTTGGTCCTCAACCTAGGGGCCTCTGACCCCAGCAAGCTACCCAGGGATCCACCTCTCTCCCTGGACTTGCATTAAAGGCCCTAGGGTATCCCCTGGCCCTCCACCTAGGGGCTTCTGACCCCAGCAAGGTACCCAGGGGTCCATAACTCTCCCTGGACTTGCAGTAGAGGCCCCAGGGTGCCCCCTGGCCCTCCACCTAGGGGCCTCTGACCCCAGCAAGCTACCCAGGGGTACACCTCTCTCCCTGGACTTGCAGTATAGGCCCCAGGGTGCCCCTTGGCCCTCCACATAGGGGCCTCTGACCCCAGGAAGCTACCCAGGGGTCCACCTCTCTCCCTGGACTTGCAGTAGAGGCCCCAATAAGCCCTCTGGCCCTCCACCTAGGGGCCTTTTAGCCCAGCAAGCTACGCAGGGGTCCACCTCTCTCCCTGGACTTGCAGGATAGGCCCCAGGGTGCCCTCTGGCCCTCCACCTAGGGGCCACAGACACCAGGAAGCTACCCAGGGGTCCACAACTCTCCCTGGACTTGCAGTAAAAGCCCCAGGGTGCCCCCTTGCCCTCCACAAAGTGGTCTCTGATCCCAGCAAGCAACCCAGTGGTCCACCTTTCTCCCTGGACTTGCAGGAAAGGCCCCAGGGTGCCCCTGGCCCTCCACCTAGGGGCCTCTGACCCCAGCAAGCTACCCAGGGGTCCACCTCTCTCCCTGGACTTGTAGTACAATCCCCAGGGTGCCCCCTTACCCTGCACCAAGGGGCCTCTGACCCCAGCAAGCTACCCAGGGGTCCACCTCTCTCCCTGCACTTGCAGGATAGGCCCCAGGGTGCCCCCTGGCCCTCCACCTAGGGGCCTCTGACCCCAGCAAGCTACCCAGGGATCCACCTCTCTCCCTGGACTTGCAGTAAAGGCCCTAGGGTACCCCCTGGCCCTCCACCTAGGGGCTTCTGACCCCAGCAAGCTACCCAGGGGTCCATAACTCTCCCTGGACTTGCAGTAGAAGCCCCAGGGTGCCCCCTTGCCCTCCACAAAGTGGTCTCTGACCCCAGCAAGCAACCCAGTGGTCCACCTTTCTCCCTGGACTTGCAGGAAAGGCCCCAGGGTGCCCCCTGGCCCTCCACCTAGGGGCCTCTGACCCCAGGAAGCTACCCAGGGGTCCACCTCTCTCCCTGGACTTGTAGTAAAGGCCCCAGGGTGCCCCCTGGCCCTGCACCAAGGGGCCTCAGACCCTAGCAAGCTACCCAGGGGTCCACCTCTCTCCCTGGACTTGTAGTAAAGGCCCCAGGGTGCCCCCTGGCCCTGCACCAAGGGGCCTCAGACCCTAGCAAGCTAACCAGGGGTCCACCTCTCTCCCTGGACTTGCAGGATAGGACCCAGGGTGCCCTCTGGCCCTCCAGCTAGAGGCTTCTGACCCCAGGAAGCTACCCAGGGGTCCACCTCTCTCCCTGGACTTGCAGTAGAGGCCCCAATAAGCCCCCTGGCCCTCCACCTAGGGGCCTAAGACCCCAGCAAGCTACCCAAGGGTCCACCTCTCTCCCTGGACTTGCAGTAGAGGCCCCAGGGTGTCCCCTTGCCCTCCACCAAGGGGCCTCTGACCCCAGCACGCTACCCAGGGGTCAATATCTCTCCCTGGACTTGCAGGATAGGCCGAAGGGTGCCCCCTGGCCCTCCACCTAGTTGCCACGGACCCCAGGAAGCAACCCAGGGGTCCACAACTCCCCCTGGACTTGCAGTAGAAGCCCCAGGGTGCCCCCTTGGCCTTGACAAAGTGGTCTTTGACCCCAGCAAGCAACCCAGTGGTCCACCTTTCTCCCTTGACTTGCAGGAAAGGCCCCAGGGTGCCCTCTGGCCCTCCACCTAGGGGCCTCTGACCCCAGCAAGCTACCCAGGGGTCCACCTCTCTCCCTAGACTTGTAGTATAGGCCCCAGGGTGCCCCCTTACCATGCACCAAGGGGCCTCTGACCCAAGCAAGCTACCCAGGGGTCCACCTCTCTCCCTGGACTTGCAGGATAGGCCCCAGGGTGCCCCCTGGCCCTCCACCTAGGGGCCTCTGACCCCAGCAAGCTACCCAGGGATCCACCTCTCTCCCTGGACTTGCAGTAAAGGCCCTAGGGTACCCCCTGGCCCTCCACCTAGGGGCTTCTGACCCCAGCAAGCTACCCAGGGGTCCATAACTCTCCCTGGACTTGCAGGATAGGCACGAGGATGCCCCCTGGCCCTCCACCCAGGGGCCTCTGACCCCAGGAAGCTACCCAGGGGTCCACCTCTCTCCCTGGACTTGCAGGATAGGCCCCAGGGTGCCCCCTGGCCCTCCACCTAGGGGCCTCTGACCCCAGCAAGCTACCCAGGGATCCACCTCTCTCCCTGGACTTGCAGTAAAGGCCCTAGGGTACCCCCTGGCCCTCCACCTAGGGGCTTCTGACCCCAGCAAGCTACCCAGGGGTCCATAACTCTCCCTGGACTTGTAGTAAAGGCCCCAGGGTGCCCCCTGGCCCTGCACCAAGGGGCCTCAGACCGTAGCAAGCTACCCAGGGGTCTACCTCTCTCCCTGGACTTGCAGTAGAGGCCATATTGTGCCCCCTGGCCCTCCACCTATGGACCTCTGACCCCAGCAAGCTACCCAGGGGTCCACCTCTCTCCCTGGACTTGCAGTAGAGGCCCCAATACGCCCCCTGGCCCTCCACCTAGGGGCCTAAGACTCCAGCAAGCTACCCAAGGGTCCACCTCTCTCCCTGGACCTGCAGTAGAGGCCCCAGGGTGTCCCCTTGCCCTCCACCAAGGGGCCTAGGACCCCAGAAAGCTACCCAGGGGTCCACCTCTCTCCCTGGACTTGCGGTAGAGGCCCCAGGGGGCCCCCTTGCCCTCCACCTAGGGGTCTCTGACACCAGCAAGCTACCCAGGGGTCCACAACTCTCCCTGGACTTGCAGGATAGGCCCCAGGGTGCCCCCTGGCCCTCCACCTAGGGGCCTCTGACCCTAGCAAGCTACCCAAGGGTCCCCCTCTCTCCCTGGACTTGCACTAGAGGCCCCAGGGAGCCCCCTTGCCCTCCACAAAGGGGCCTAGGACCCCAGAAAGCTACCCAGGGGTCCACCTCTCTCCCTGGACTTGCGGTAGAGGCCCCAGGGGCCCCCTTGCCCTCCACCTAGGGGTCTCTGACACCAGCAAGCTACCCAGGGGTACACAACTCTCCCTGGACTTGCAGTATAGGCCCCAGGGTGCCCCCTGGCCCTCCACCTAGGGGCCTCTGACCCCAGCAAGCTACCCAGGGGTCCACCTCTCTGCCTGGACTTGCAGGATAGGCCCCAGCGTGCCCCCTGGCCCTCCACCTAGGGGCCTCTGACCCCAGGAAGCTACCCAGGGGTCCACCTCTCTCCCTGTACTTGCAGTAGAGGCCCCAGGTTGCCCCTTGTCCTCCACAAAGTGGTCTCTGACCCCAGTAAGCAACCCAGTGGTCCACCTCTCTCCCTGGACTTGCAGGATAGGCCCCAGGGTGCCCCATGGCCCTCCACCTAGGGGCCTCTGACCCCAGCAAGCTACCCAGGGATCCACCTCTCTCCCTGGACTTGCAGTAAAGGCCTTAGGGTACCCCCTGGCCCTCCACCTAGGGGCCTCTGACCCCAGCAAGCTACAAAGGGGTCCACAACTCTCCCTGGACTTGCAGGATAGGCCCCACGGTGCCCCCTGGCCCTCCACTTAGGGGCCTCTGACCCCAGAAAGCTATCCAGGGGTCCACCTCTCTCCGTGGACTTGCAGGATAGGCCCCAGGGTGCCCTCTTGCCCTCCACCTAGGGGCCTCTGACCCCAGCAAGCTACCCAGGGGTCCGACTCTCTCCCTGGACTTGCAGCATAGGCCCCAGGGTGCCCCCTCTCCCTCCACCTAGGGGCCTCTGACCCCAGCAAGCAACCCAGGGGTCCACCCCTCTCCCTGCACATGAAGTATAGGCCCCAGGGTGCCCCTGCCCCTCCACCTAGGGGCCTCTGACCCCAGCAAGCTACCCAGGGGTCCACTTCTCTCCCTGGACTTGCAGGATAGGGCCCAGGGTGCCCCCTGGCCCTCCACCTAGGGGCCTCTGACCCCAGCAAGCTACCCAGGGGTCCACTTCTCTCCCTGGACTTGCAGGATAGGGCCCAGGGTGCCCCCTGGCCCTCCACCTAGGGGCCTCTGATCCCAGCAAGCTACCCAGGGGTCCACCTCTCTCCCTGGACTTGTAGTATAGGCCCCAGGGTGCCCCCTGGCCCTCCACCTAGTTGCCTCTGACCCAAGCAAGCTACCCAGGGGTCCACAACTCCCCCTGGACTTGCAGTAGAAGCCCCAGGGTGCCCCCTTGGCCTTCACAAAGTGGTCTCTGACCCCAGCATGCAACCCAGTTGTCCACCTTTCTCCCTTGACTTGCAGGAAAGGCCCCAGGGTGCCCCCTGGCCCTCCACCTAGGGGCCTCTGACCCCAGCAAGCTACCTAGGGGTCCACCTCTCTCCCTGGTCTTGTAGTATAGGCCCCAGGGTGCCCCCTAGCCCTCCACCTAGGGGTCTCTGACCCCAGCAAACTACCTAGGGGTCCACCTCTCTCCCTGGTCTTGTAGTATAGGCCCCAGGGTGCCCCCTTACCATGCACCAAGGGGCCTCTTACCCCAGCAAGCTACCCAGGGGTCCACCTTTCTCCCTGGACTTGCAGGAAAGGCCCCAGGGAGCCCCCTTGCCTTTAACAAAGAGGCCTCTCACCCTAGCAAGCTACCCAGGGGTCCACAACTCTCCCTGGACTTGCAGGATAGGCCCCAGGGTGCCCCCTGGCCCTCCACCTAGGGGCCTCTGACCCCAGGAAGCTACCCAGGGGTCCACCTCTCTCCCTGGACTTGCAGTAGAGGCCCCAGGGTGCCCCCTGCCCCCCACAAAGTAGTCTATGACCCCAGCAAGCAACCCAGTGGTCCACCTCTCTCCCTGGACTTGCAGGATAGGCCCCAGGGTGCCCCCTGGCCCTCCACCTAGGGGCCTCTGACCCCAGCAAGCTACCCAGGGATCCACCTCTCTCCCTGCACTTGCAGTAAAGGCCCTAGGGTACCCCCTTGCCCTCCACCTAGGGGCTTCTGACCCCAGCAAGCTACCCAGGGGTCCATAACTCTCCCTGGACTTGCGGTAGAGGCCCCAGGGTGCCCCCTTGCCCTCCACCTAGGGGTCTCTGACACCAGCAAGCTACCCATGGGTCCACCTCTCTCCCTGGACTTGCAGTAAAGGCCCTAGGGTACCCCCTTGCCCTCCACCTAGGGGCCTCTGACCCCAGGAAGCTACCCAGGGGTCCACCTCTCTCCCTGGGCTTGCAGTAGAGGCCCCAGGGTGCCCCCTTGCCCCCCAGAAAGTGGTCTCTGACCCCAGCAAGCAACCCAGTGGTCCACCTCTCTCCCTGGACTTGCAGGATAGGCCCCAGGGTGCCCCCTGGCCCTCCACCTAGGGCCTCTGACCCCAGCAAGCTACCCAGGGGTCCATAACTCTCCCTGGACTTGCAGTAGAGGCCCCAGGGTGCCCCCTGGCCCTTCACCTAGGGGCCTCTGAGCCCAGCAAACTACCCAAGGGTCCCCCTCTCTTCCTGGACTTACAGTAGAGGCCCCAGGGAGCCCCCTTGCCCTCCACAAAGGGGCCAAGGACCCCAGAAAGCTACCCAGGGGTCCACCTCTCTCCCTGGACTTGCGGTAGAGGCCCCAGGGTGCCCCCTTGCCCTCCACCTAGGGGTCTCTGACACCAGCAAGCTACCCATGGGTCCACAACTCTCCCTGGATTTGCAGGATAGGCCCCAGGGTGCCCCCTGGCCCTCCACCTAGGGGCCTCTGACCCCAGCAAGCTACCCAGGGGTCCACCTCTCTCCCTGGACTTGCAGGATAGGCCCCAGGGTGCCCTCTGGCCCTCCACCTAGGGGCCTCTGACCCCAGCAAGCTACCCATGGGTCCACAACTCTCCCTGGATTTGCAGGATAGGCCCCAGGGTGCCCCCTAGCCCTCCACCTAGGGGCCTCTGACCCCAGCAAGCTACCCAGGGGTCCACCTCTCTCACTGGACTTGCAGTAGAGGCCCCAGGGTGCCCCCTTGCCCTCCACAAAGTGGTCTCTGACCCCAGCAAGCAACCCAGTGGTCCACCTCTCTCCCTGGACTTGCAGGATAGGCCCCAGGGTGCCCCTTGGTCCTCAACCTAGGGGCCTCTGACCCCAGCAAGCTACCCAGGGATCCACCTCTCTCCCTGGACTTGCATTAAAGGCCCTAGGGTATCCCCTGGCCCTCCACCTAGGGGCTTCTGACCCCAGCAAGCTACCCAGGGGTCCATAACTCTCCCTGGACTTGCAGTAGAGGCCCCAGGGTGCCCCCTGGCCCTCCACCTAGGGGCCTCTGACCCCAGCAAGCTACCCAGGGGTACACCTCTCTCCCTGGACTTGCAGTATAGGCCCCAGGGTGCCCCTTGGCCCTCCACATAGGGGCCTCTGACCCCAGCAAGCTACCCAGGGGTCCACCTCTCTCCCTGGACTTGCAGTAGAGGCCCCAATAAGCCCTCTGGCCCTCCACCTAGGGGCCTTTTACCCCAGCAAGCTACGCAGGGGCCCACCTCTCTCCCTGGACTTGCAGGATAGGCCCCAGGGTGCCCCCTGGCCCTCCACCTAGGGGCCACGGACACCAGGAAGCTACCCAGGGGTCCACAACTCTCCCTGGACTTGCAGTAGAAGCCCCAGGGTGCCCCCTTGCCCTCCACAAAGTGGTCTCTGATCCCAGCAAGCAACCCAGTGGTCCACCTTTCTCCCTGGACTTGCAGGAAAGGCCCCAGGGTGCCCCCTGGCCCTCCACCTAGGGGCCTCTGACCCCAGCAAGCTACCCAGGGGTCCACCTCTCTCCCTGGACTTGTAGTACAATCCCCAGGGTGCCCCCTTACCCTTCACCAAGGGGCCTCTGACCCCAGCAAGCTACCCAGGGGTCCACCTCTCTCCCTGCACTTGCAGGATAGGCCCCAGGGTGCCCCCTGGCCCTCCACCTGGGGCCTCTGACCCCAGCAAGCTACCCAGGGATCCACCTCTCTCCCTGGACTTGCAGTAAAGGCCCTAGGGAACCCCCTGGCCCTCCACCTAGGGGCTTCTGAGCCCAGCAAGCTACCCAGGGGTCCATAACTCTCCCTGGACTTGCAGTAGAAGCCCCAGGGTGCCCCCTTGCCCTCCACAAAGTGGTCTCTGACCCCAGCAAGCAACCCAGTGGTCCACCTTTCTCCCTGGACTTGCAGGAAAGGCCCCAGGGTGCCCCCTGGCCCTCCACCTAGGGGCCTCTGACAACAGGAAGCTACCCAGGGGTCCACCTCTCTCCCTGGACTTGTAGTAAAGGCCCCAGGGTGCCCCCTGGCCCTGCACCAAGGGGCTTCAGACCCTAGCAAGCTACCCAGGGGTCTACCTCTCTCCCTGGACTTGCAGTAGAGGCCATAGTGTGCCCCCTGGCCCTCCACTTATGGGCCTCTGACCCCAGGAAGCTACCCAGGGGTCCATATCTCTCCCTGGACTTGCAGGATAGGCCGAAGGGTGCCCCCTGGCCCTCCACCTAGTTGCCACGGACCCCAGGAAGCTACCCAGGGGTCCAGAACTCCCCCTGGACTTGCAGTAGAAGCCCCAGGGTGCCCCCTTGGCCTTGACAAAGTGGTCTCTGACCCCAGCAAGCAACCCAGTGGTCCACCTTTCTCCCTTGACTTGCAGGAAAGGCCCCAGGGTGCCCTCTGGCCCTCCA
This sequence comes from Danio rerio, assembly GCF_052040795.2. Classification (NCBI taxonomy): domain Eukaryota; kingdom Metazoa; phylum Chordata; class Actinopteri; order Cypriniformes; family Danionidae; genus Danio; species Danio rerio. The sequence continues at coordinate 65,365,526 of NC_141025.1, read as the reverse complement.
CCTAGGGGCCTCTGACCCCAGCAAGCTACCCAGGGGTCCACCTCTCTCCCTAGACTTGTAGTATAGGCCCCAGGGTGCCCCCTTACCATGCACCAAGGGGCCTCTGACCCAAGCAAGCTACCCAGGGGTCCACCTCTCTCCCTGGACTTGCAGGATAGGCCCCAGGGTGCCCCCTGGCCCTCCACCTAGGGGCCTCTGACCCCAGCAAGCTACCCAGGGATCCACCTCTCTCCCTGGACTTGCAGTAAAGGCCCTAGGGTACCCCCTGGCCCTCCACTTAGGGGCTTCTGACCCCAGCAAGCTACCCAGGGGTCCATAACTCTCCCTGGACTTGCAGGATAGGCCCCAGTGTGCCCCCTGGCCCTCCACCTATGGGCCTTTGACCCCAGCAAGCTACCCAGGGGTCCACCTCTGTCCCTGGACTTGCAGTAAAGGCCCCAGGAAGCCCCCTGACCCTCCACCTAGGGGCCTCTGACCCCAGCAAGCTACCCATGTGTCCACCTCTCTTTCTTGACTTGCAGTAGATTCCCCAGGGTGCCCCCTGGCCCTCCACCTAGGGGCCTCTGACCCCAGCAAGCTACCCAGGGGTCCACTTCTCTCCCTGGACTTGCAGGATAGGCCCCAGGGTGCCCCCTGGCCCTCCACCTAGGGGCCTCTGATCCCAGCAAGCTACCCAGGGGTCCACCTCTCTCCCTGGACTTGTAGTATAGGCCCCAGGGTGCCCCCTGGCCCTCCACCTAGGGGCCTCTGACCCAAGCAAGCTACCCAGATGTCCACCTCTCTCCCTGGACTTGCAGGATAGGCCCCAGGGTGCCCCCTGGCCCTCCACCTAGGGGCCTCTGACCCCAGCAAGCTACCCAGGGGTCCACCTCTCTGCCTGGACTTGCAGGATAGGCCCCAGCGTGCCCCCTGGCCCTCCACCTAGGGGCCTCTGACCCCAGGAAGCTACCCAGGGGTCCACCTCTCTCCCTGTACTTGCAGTAGAGGCCCCAGGTTGCCCCTTGTCCTCCACAAAGTGGTCTCTGACCCCAGTAAGCAACCCAGTGGTCCACCTCTCTCCCTGGACTTGCAGGATAGGCCCCAGGGTGCCCCATGGCCCTCCACCTAGGGGCCTCTGACCCCAGCAAGCTACCCAGGGATCCACCTCTCTCCCTGGACTTGCAGTAAAGGCCTTAGGGTACCCCCTGGCCCTCCACCTAGGGGCCTCTGACCCCAGCAAGCTACAAAGGGGTCCACAACTCTCCCTGGACTTGCAGGATAGGCCCCACGGTGCCCCCTGGCCCTCCACTTAGGGGCCTCTGACCCCAGAAAGCTATCCAGGGGTCCACCTCTCTCCGTGGACTTGCAGGATAGGCCCCAGGGTGCCCTCTTGCCCTCCACCTAGGGGCCTCTGACCCCAGCAAGCTACCCAGGGGTCCGACTCTCTCCCTGGACTTGCAGCATAGGCCCCAGGGTGCCCCCTTGCCCTCCACCTAGGGGCCTCTGACCCCAGCAAGCAACCCAGGGGTCCACCCCTCTCCCTGCACATGAAGTATAGGCCCCAGGGTGCCCCTGCCCCTCCACCTAGGGGCCTCTGACCCCAGCAAGCTACCCAGGGGTCCACTTCTCTCCCTGGACTTGCAGGATAGGGCCCAGGGTGCCCCCTGGCCCTCCACCTAGGGGCCTCTGACCCCAGCAAGCTACCCAGGGGTCCACTTCTCTCCCTGGACTTGCAGGATAGGGCCCAGGGTGCCCCCTGGCCCTCCACCTAGGGGCCTCTGATCCCAGCAAGCTACCCAGGGGTCCACCTCTCTCCCTGGACTTGTAGTATAGGCCCCAGGGTGCCCCCTGGCCCTCCACCTAGTTGCCTCTGACCCAAGCAAGCTACCCAGGGGTCCACAACTCCCCCTGGACTTGCAGTAGAAGCCCCAGGGTGCCCCCTTGGCCTTCACAAAGTGGTCTCTGACCCCAGCATGCAACCCAGTTGTCCACCTTTCTCCCTTGACTTGCAGGAAAGGCCCCAGGGTGCCCCCTGGCCCTCCACCTAGGGGCCTCTGACCCCAGCAAGCTACCTAGGGGTCCACCTCTCTCCCTGGTCTTGTAGTATAGGCCCCAGGGTGCCCCCTAGCCCTCCACCTAGGGGTCTCTGACCCCAGCAAACTACCTAGGGGTCCACCTCTCTCCCTGGTCTTGTAGTATAGGCCCCAGGGTGCCCCCTTACCATGCACCAAGGGGCCTCTTACCCCAGCAAGCTACCCAGGGGTCCACCTTTCTCCCTGGACTTGCAGGAAAGGCCCCAGGGAGCCCCCTTGCCTTTAACAAAGAGGCCTCTCACCCTAGCAAGCTACCCAGGGGTCCACAACTCTCCCTGGACTTGCAGGATAGGCCCCAGGGTGCCCCCTGGCCCTCCACCTAGGGGCCTCTGACCCCAGGAAGCTACCCAGGGGTCCACCTCTCTCCCTGGACTTGCAGTAGAGGCCCCAGGGTGCCCCCTGCCCCCCACAAAGTAGTCTATGACCCCAGCAAGCAACCCAGTGGTCCACCTCTCTCCCTGGACTTGCAGGATAGGCCCCAGGGTGCCCCCTGGCCCTCCACCTAGGGGCCTCTGACCCCAGCAAGCTACCCAGGGATCCACCTCTCTCCCTGCACTTGCAGTAAAGGCCCTAGGGTACCCCCTTGCCCTCCACCTAGGGGCTTCTGACCCCAGCAAGCTACCCAGGGGTCCATAACTCTCCCTGGACTTGCGGTAGAGGCCCCAGGGTGCCCCCTTGCCCTCCACCTAGGGGTCTCTGACACCAGCAAGCTACCCATGGGTCCACCTCTCTCCCTGGACTTGCAGTAAAGGCCCTAGGGTACCCCCTTGCCCTCCACCTAGGGGCCTCTGACCCCAGGAAGCTACCCAGGGGTCCACCTCTCTCCCTGGGCTTGCAGTAGAGGCCCCAGGGTGCCCCCTTGCCCCCCAGAAAGTGGTCTCTGACCCCAGCAAGCAACCCAGTGGTCCACCTCTCTCCCTGGACTTGCAGGATAGGCCCCAGGGTGCCCCCTGGCCCTCCACCTAGGGCCTCTGACCCCAGCAAGCTACCCAGGGGTCCATAACTCTCCCTGGACTTGCAGTAGAGGCCCCAGGGTGCCCCCTGGCCCTTCACCTAGGGGCCTCTGAGCCCAGCAAACTACCCAAGGGTCCCCCTCTCTTCCTGGACTTACAGTAGAGGCCCCAGGGAGCCCCCTTGCCCTCCACAAAGGGGCCAAGGACCCCAGAAAGCTACCCAGGGGTCCACCTCTCTCCCTGGACTTGCGGTAGAGGCCCCAGGGTGCCCCCTTGCCCTCCACCTAGGGGTCTCTGACACCAGCAAGCTACCCATGGGTCCACAACTCTCCCTGGATTTGCAGGATAGGCCCCAGGGTGCCCCCTGGCCCTCCACCTAGGGGCCTCTGACCCCAGCAAGCTACCCAGGGGTCCACCTCTCTCCCTGGACTTGCAGGATAGGCCCCAGGGTGCCCTCTGGCCCTCCACCTAGGGGCCTCTGACCCCAGCAAGCTACCCATGGGTCCACAACTCTCCCTGGATTTGCAGGATAGGCCCCAGGGTGCCCCCTAGCCCTCCACCTAGGGGCCTCTGACCCCAGCAAGCTACCCAGGGGTCCACCTCTCTCCCTGGACTTGCAGTAGAGGCCCCAGGGTGCCCCCTTGCCCTCCACAAAGTGGTCTCTGACCCCAGCAAGCAACCCAGTGGTCCACCTCTCTCCCTGGACTTGCAGGATAGGCCCCAGGGTGCCCCTTGGTCCTCAACCTAGGGGCCTCTGACCCCAGCAAGCTACCCAGGGATCCACCTCTCTCCCTGGACTTGCATTAAAGGCCCTAGGGTATCCCCTGGCCCTCCACCTAGGGGCTTCTGACCCCAGCAAGCTACCCAGGGGTCCATAACTCTCCCTGGACTTGCAGTAGAGGCCCCAGGGTGCCCCCTGGCCCTCCACCTAGGGGCCTCTGACCCCAGCAAGCTACCCAGGGGTACACCTCTCTCCCTGGACTTGCAGTATAGGCCCCAGGGTGCCCCTTGGCCCTCCACATAGGGGCCTCTGACCCCAGCAAGCTACCCAGGGGTCCACCTCTCTCCCTGGACTTGCAGTAGAGGCCCCAATAAGCCCTCTGGCCCTCCACCTAGGGGCCTTTTACCCCAGCAAGCTACGCAGGGGCCCACCTCTCTCCCTGGACTTGCAGGATAGGCCCCAGGGTGCCCCCTGGCCCTCCACCTAGGGGCCACGGACACCAGGAAGCTACCCAGGGGTCCACAACTCTCCCTGGACTTGCAGTAGAAGCCCCAGGGTGCCCCCTTGCCCTCCACAAAGTGGTCTCTGATCCCAGCAAGCAACCCAGTGGTCCACCTTTCTCCCTGGACTTGCAGGAAAGGCCCCAGGGTGCCCCCTGGCCCTCCACCTAGGGGCCTCTGACCCCAGCAAGCTACCCAGGGGTCCACCTCTCTCCCTGGACTTGTAGTACAATCCCCAGGGTGCCCCCTTACCCTTCACCAAGGGGCCTCTGACCCCAGCAAGCTACCCAGGGGTCCACCTCTCTCCCTGCACTTGCAGGATAGGCCCCAGGGTGCCCCCTGGCCCTCCACCTGGGGCCTCTGACCCCAGCAAGCTACCCAGGGATCCACCTCTCTCCCTGGACTTGCAGTAAAGGCCCTAGGGAACCCCCTGGCCCTCCACCTAGGGGCTTCTGAGCCCAGCAAGCTACCCAGGGGTCCATAACTCTCCCTGGACTTGCAGTAGAAGCCCCAGGGTGCCCCCTTGCCCTCCACAAAGTGGTCTCTGACCCCAGCAAGCAACCCAGTGGTCCACCTTTCTCCCTGGACTTGCAGGAAAGGCCCCAGGGTGCCCCCTGGCCCTCCACCTAGGGGCCTCTGACAACAGGAAGCTACCCAGGGGTCCACCTCTCTCCCTGGACTTGTAGTAAAGGCCCCAGGGTGCCCCCTGGCCCTGCACCAAGGGGCTTCAGACCCTAGCAAGCTACCCAGGGGTCTACCTCTCTCCCTGGACTTGCAGTAGAGGCCATAGTGTGCCCCCTGGCCCTCCACTTATGGGCCTCTGACCCCAGGAAGCTACCCAGGGGTCCATATCTCTCCCTGGACTTGCAGGATAGGCCGAAGGGTGCCCCCTGGCCCTCCACCTAGTTGCCACGGACCCCAGGAAGCTACCCAGGGGTCCAGAACTCCCCCTGGACTTGCAGTAGAAGCCCCAGGGTGCCCCCTTGGCCTTGACAAAGTGGTCTCTGACCCCAGCAAGCAACCCAGTGGTCCACCTTTCTCCCTTGACTTGCAGGAAAGGCCCCAGGGTGCCCTCTGGCCCTCCACCTAGGGGCCTCTGACCCCAGCAAGCTACCCAGGGGTCCACCTCTCTCCCTAGACTTGTAGTATAGGCCCCAGGGTGCCCCCTTACCATGCACCAAGGGGCCTCTGACCCAAGCAAGCTACCCAGGGGTCCACCTCTCTCCCTGGACTTGCAGGATAGGCCCCAGGGTGCCCCCTGGCCCTCCACCTAGGGGCCTCTGACCCCAGCAAGCTACCCAGGGATCCACCTCTCTCCCTGGACTTGCAGTAAAGGCCCTAGGGTACCCCCTGGCCCTCCACTTAGGGGCTTCTGACCCCAGCAAGCTACCCAGGGGTCCATAACTCTCCCTGGACTTGCAGGATAGGCCCCAGTGTGCCCCCTGGCCCTCCACCTATGGGCCTTTGACCCCAGCAAGCTACCCAGGGGTCCACCTCTGTCCCTGGACTTGCAGTAAAGGCCCCAGGAAGCCCCCTGACCCTCCACCTAGGGGCCTCTGACCCCAGCAAGCTACCCATGTGTCCACCTCTCTTTCTTGACTTGCAGTAGATTCCCCAGGGTGCCCCCTGGCCCTCCACCTAGGGGCCTCTGACCCCAGCAAGCTACCCAGGGGTCCACTTCTCTCCCTGGACTTGCAGGATAGGCCCCAGGGTGCCCCCTGGCCCTCCACCTAGGGGCCTCTGATCCCAGCAAGCTACCCAGGGGTCCACCTCTCTCCCTGGACTTGTAGTATAGGCCCCAGGGTGCCCCCTGGCCCTCCACCTAGGGGCCTCTGACCCAAGCAAGCTACCCAGATGTCCACCTCTCTCCCTGGACTTGCAGGATAGGCCCCAGGGTGCCCCCTGGCCCTCCACCTAGGGGCCTCAGACCCTAGCAAGCTACCCAGGGGTCCACCTCTCTTCCTGGACTTGCAGTAGAGGCCCCAATAAGCCCCCTGGCCCTCCACCTAGGGGCCTAAGACCCCAGCAAGCTACCTAAGAGTCCACCTCTCTCCCTGGACTTGCAGTAGAGGCCCCAAGGAGCCCCCTTGCCCTCCACAAAGGGGCCAAGGACCCCAGAAAGCTACCTAGGGGTCCACCTCTCTCCCTGGACTTGCGGTAGAGGCCCCAGGGTGCCCCCTTGCCCTCCACCTAGGGGTCTCTGACACCAGCAAGCTACCCATGGGTCCACAACTCTCCCTGGATTTGCAGGATAGGCCCCAGGGTGCCCCCCTGGCCCTCCACCTAGGGGCCTCTGACCCCAGCAAGCTACCCAGGGGTCCAACTCTCTCCCTGGACTTGCAGGATAGGCGCCAGGGTTCCCCCTGGCCCTCCACCTAGGGGCCTCTGACCCCAGGAAGCTACCCAGGGGTCCACCTCTCTCCCTGGACTTGCAGTAGAGGCCCCAGGGTGCCCCCTTGCCCTCCACAAAGTGGTCTCTGACCCCAGCAAGCAACCCTGTGGTCCACCTCTCTCCCTGGACTTGCAGGATAGGCCCCAGGGTGCCCCTTGGTCCTCAACCTAGGGGCCTCTGACCCCAGCAAGCTACCCAGGGATCCACCTCTCTCCCTGGACTTGCATTAAAGGCCCTAGGGTATCCCCTGGCCCTCCACCTAGGGGCTTCTGACCCCAGCAAGCTACCCAGGGGTCCATAACTCTCCCTGGACTTGCAGTAGAGGCCCCAGGGTGCCCCCTGGCCCTCCACCTAGGGGCCTCTGACCCCAGCAAGCTACCCAGGGGTACACCTCTCTCCCTGGACTTGCAGTATAGGCCCCAGGGTGCCCCTTGGCCCTCCACATAGGGGCCTCTGACCCCAGGAAGCTACCCAGGGGTCCACCTCTCTCCCTGGACTTGCAGTAGAGGCCCCAATAAGCCCTCTGGCCCTCCACCTAGGGGCCTTTTACCCCAGCAAGCTATGCAGGGGCCCACCTCTCTCCCTGGACTTGCAGGATAGGCCCCAGGGTGCCCCCTGGCCCTCCACCTAGGGGCCACGGACACCAGGAAGCTACCCAGGGGTCCACAACTCTCCCTGGACTTGCAGTAGAAGCCCCAGGGTGCCCCCTTGCCCTCCACAAAGTGGTCTCTGATCCCAGCAAGCAACCCAGTGGTCCACCTTTCTCCCTGGACTTGCAGGAAAGGCCCCAGGGTGCCCCCTGGCCCTCCACCTAGGGGCCTCTGACCCCAGCAAGCTACCCAGGGGTCCACCTCTCTCCCTGGACTTGTAGTACAATCCCCAGGGTGCCCCCTTACCCTGCACCAAGGGGCCTCTGACCCCAGCAAGCTACCCAGGGGTCCACCTCTCTCCCTGCACTTGCAGGATAGGCCCCAGGGTGCCCCCTGGCCCTCCACCTAGGGGCCTCTGACCCCAGCAAGCTACCCAGGGATCCACCTCTCTCCCTGGACTTGCAGTAAAGGCCCTAGGGTACCCCCTGGCCCTCCACCTAGGGGCTTCTGACCCCAGCAAGCTACCCAGGGGTCCATAACTCTCCCTGGACTTGCAGTAGAAGCCCCAGGGTGCCCCCTTGCCCTCCACAAAGTGGTCTCTGACCCCAGCAAGCAACCCAGTGGTCCACCTTTCTCCCTGGACTTGCAGGAAAGGCCCCAGGGTGCCCCCTGGCCCTCCACCTAGGGGCCTCTGACCCCAGGAAGCTACCCAGGGGTCCACCTCTCTCCCTGGACTTGTAGTAAAGGCCCCAGGGTGCCCCCTGGCCCTGCACCAAGGGGCCTCAGACCCTAGCAAGCTACCCAGGGGTCTACCTCTCTCCCTGGACTTGCAGTAGAGGCCATAGTGTGCCCCCTGGCCCTCCACCTATGGGCCTCTGACCCCAGCAAGCTACCCAGGGGTCCACCTCTCTCCCTGGACTTGCAGGATAGGACCCAGGGTGCCCTCTGGCCCTCCAGCTAGAGGCTTCTGACCCCTGGAAGCTACCCAGGGGTCCACCTCTCTCCCTGGACTTGCAGTAGAGGCCCCAATAAGCCCCCTGGCCCTCCACCTAGGGGCCTAAGACCCCAGCAAGCTACCCAAGGGTCCACCTCTCTCCCTGGACTTGCAGTAGAGGCCCCAGGGTGTCCCCTTGCCCTCCACCTAGGGGCCTCTGACCCCAGCACGCTACCCAGGGGTCCATATCTCTCCCTGGACTTGCAGGATAGGCCGAAGGGTGCCCCCTGGCCCTCCACCTAGTTGCCACGGACCCCAGGAAGCTACCCAGGGGTCCACAACTCCCCCTGGACTTGCAGTAGAAGCCCCAGGGTGCCCCCTTGGCCTTGACAAAGTGGTCTCTGACCCCAGCAAGCAACCCAGTGGTCCACCTTTCTCCCTTGACTTGCAGGAAAGGCCCCAGGGTGCCCTCTGGCCCTCCACCTAGGGGCCTCTGACCCCAGCAAGCTACCCAGGGGTCCACCTCTCTCCCTAGACTTGTAGTATAGGCCCCAGGGTGCCCCCCTACCATGCACCAAGGGGCCTCTGACCCAAGCAAGCTACCCAGGGGTCCACCTCTCTCCCTGGACTTGCAGGATAGGCCCCAGGGTGCCCCCTGGCCCTCCACCTAGGGGCCTCTGACCCCAGCAAGCTACCCAGGGGTCCACCTCTCTCCCTGGACTTGCAGGATAGGCCCCAGGGTGCCCCCTGGCCCTCCACCTAGGGGCCTCTGACCCCAGCAAGCTACCCAGGGATCCACCTCTCTCCCTGGACTTGCAGTAAAGGCCCTAGGGTACCCCTGGCCCTCCACCTAGGGGCTTCTGACCCCAGCAAGCTACCCAGGGGTCCATAACTCTCCCTGGACTTGCAGGATAGGCCCCAGTGTGCCCCCTGGCCCTCCACCTAGGGGCCTCTGACCCCAGCAAGCTACCCAGGGGTCCATAACTCTCCCTGGACTTGCAGGATAGGCCCCAGTGTGCCCCCTGGCCCTCCACCTATGGGCCTTTGACCCCAGCAATCTACCCAGGGGTCCACCTCTGTCCCTGGACTTGCAGTAAAGGCCCCAGGAAACCCCCTGGCCCTCCACCTAGGGGCCTCTGACCCCAGCAAGCTACCCATGTGTCCACCTCTCTTTCTTGACTTGCAGTAGATTCCCCAGGGTGCCCCCTGGCCCTCCACCTAGGGGCCTCTGACCCCAGCAAGCTACCCAGGGGTCCACTTCTCTCCCTGGACTTGCAGGATAGGCCCCAGGGTGCCCCCTGGCCCTCCACCTAGGGGCCTCTGATCCCAGCAAGCTACCCAGGGGTCCACCTCTCTCCCTGGACTTGTAGTATAGGCCCCAGGGTGCCCCCTGGCCCTCCACCTAGGGGCCTCTGACCCCAGCAAGCTACCCAGATGTCCACCTCTCTCCCTGGACTTGCAGGATAGGCCCCAGGGTGCCCCCTTGCCCTCCACCTAGGGGCCTCAGACCCTAGCAAGCTACCCAGGGGTCCACCTCTCTTCCTGGACTTGCAGTAGAGGCCCCAATAAGCCCCCTGGCCCTCCACCTAGGGGCCTAAGACCCCAGCAAGCTACCTAAGAGTCCACCTCTCTCCCTGGATTTGCAGTAGAAGCCCCAGGGTGTCCCCTTGCCCTCCACCAAGGGGCCTTTGACCCCAGCAAGCTACCCAGGGGTCCACCTCTCTCCCTGGACTTGCAGTAGAGGCCCCAATAAGCCCCCTGGCCCTCCACCTAGGGGCCTAAGACCCCAGCAAGCTACCCAAGGGTCCACCTCTCTCCCTGGACTTGCAGTAGAGGCCCCAGGGTGCCCCCTGGCCCTACACCTAGGGGCCTCTGACCCCAGCAAGCTACCCAGGGGTCCACCTCTCTCCCTGGACTTGCAGGAAAGGCCCCAGCGTGCCCCCTGGCCCTCCACCTAGGGGCCTCTGACACCAGCTAGCTACCCAGATGTCCACCTCTCTTCCTGGACTTGCAGGATAGGCCCCAGGGTGCCCCCTGGCCCTCCACCAAGGGGCCTCTGACCCCAGCAAGCTACCCAGGGGTCCACTTCTCTCCCTGGACTTGTAGTATAGGCCCCAGGGTGCCCCCTGGCCCACCACCTAGGGGCCTCAGACCCCAGCAAGCTACCCAGGGGTCCACCTCTCTTCCTGGACTTGCAGTAGAGGCCCCAATAAGCCCCTTGGCCCTCCACCTAGGGGCCTAAGACCCCAGCAAGCTACCTAAGAGTCCACCTCTCTCCCTGGACTTGCAGTAGAGGCCCCAGGGTGTCCCCTTGCCCTCCACCAAGGGGCCTTTGACCCCAGCAAGCTACCCAGGGGTCCACCTCTCTCCCTGGACTTGCAGTAGAGGCCCCAATAAGCCCCCTGGCCCTCCACCTAGGGGCCTAAGACCACAGCAAGCTACCTAAGGGTCCACCTCTCTCCCTGGACTTGCAGTAGAGGCCCCAGGGTGTCCCCTTGCCCTCCACCAAGGGGACTCTGACCCCAGAACGCTACCCAGGGGTCCACATCTCTCCCTGGACTTGCAGGTTAGGCCGAAGGGTGCCCCCTGGCCCTCCACCTAGTTGCCTCTGACCCAAGCAAGCTACCCAGGGATCCACCTCTCTCCCTGGACTTGCAGTAAAGGCCCTAGGGTACCCCCTTGCCCTCCACCTAGGGGCTTCTGACCCCAGCAAGCTACCCAGGGGTCCATAACTCTCCCTGGACTTGCAGTAGAGGCCCCAGGGTGCCCCCTGGCCCTTCACCTAGGGGCCTCTGAGCCCAGCAAACTACCCAAGGGTCCCCCTCTCTCCCTGGACTTGCAGTAGAGGCCCCAGGGAGCCCCCTTGCCCTCCACAAAGGGGCCTAGGACCCCAGAAAGCTACCCAGGGGTCCACCTCTCTCCCTGGACTTTCGGTAGAGGCCCCAGGGGGCCCCCTTGCCCTCCACCTAGGTGTCTCTGACACCAGCAAGCTACCCAGGGGTCCACAACTCTCCCTCGACTTGCAGGATAGGCCCCAGGGTGCCCCCTGGCCCTCCACCTAGGGGCCTCTGACCCCAGCAAGCTACCCAGGGGTCCACCTCTCTCCCTGGACTTGCAGGATAGGCCCCAGCGTGCCCCCTGGCCCTCCACCTAGGGGCCTCTGACCCCAGCAAGCTACCCATGGATCCACCTCTCTCCCTGGACTTGCAGTAAAGGCCTTAGGGTACCCCCTGGCCCTCCACCTAGGGGCCTCTGACCCCAGCAAGCTACAAAGGGCCCCAGGGTGCCCCCTTGCCCTCCACCTAGGGGTCTCTGACACCAGCAAGCTACCCATGGGTCCACAACTCTCCCTGGATTTGCAGGATAGGCCCCAGGGTGCCCCCTGGCCCTCCACCTAGGGGCCTCTGACCCCAGCAAGCTACCCAGGGGTCCACCTCTCTCCCTGGACTTGCAGGATAGGCCCCAGGGTGCCCCCTTGCCCTCCACAAAGTGGTCTCTGACCCCAGCAAGCAACCCAGTGGTCCACCTCTCTCCCTGGACTTGCAGGATAGGCCCCAGGGTGCCCCTTGGTCCTCAACCTAGGGGCCTCTGACCCCAGCAAGCTACCCAGGGATCCACCTCTCTCCCTGGACTTGCATTAAAGGCCCTAGGGTATCCCCTGGCCCTCCACCTAGGGGCTTCTGACCCCAGCAAGCTACCCAGGGGTCCATAACTCTCCCTGGACTTGCAGTAGAGGCCCCAGGGTGCCCCCTGGCCCTCCACCTAGGGGCCTCTGACCCCAGCAAGCTACCCAGGGGTACACCTCTCTCCCTGGACTTGCAGTATAGGCCCCAGGGTGCCCCTTGGCCCTCCACATAGGGGCCTCTGACCCCAGGAAGCTACCCAGGGGTCCACCTCTCTCCCTGGACTTGCAGTAGAGGCCCCAATAAGCCCTCTGGCCCTCCACCTAGGGGCCTTTTACCCCAGCAAGCTACGCAGGGGCCCACCTCTCTCCCTGGACTTGCAGGATAGGCCCCAGGGTACCCCCTGGCCCTCCACCTAGGGGCCACGGACACCAGGAAGCTACCCAGGGGTCCACAACTCTCCCTGGACTTGCAGTAGAAGCCCCAGGGTGCCCCCTTGCCCTCCACAAAGTGGTCTCTGATCCCAGCAAGCAACCCAGTGGTCCACCTTTCTCCCTGGACTTGCAGGAAAGGCCCCAGGGTGCCCCCTGGCCCTCCACCTAGGGGCCTCTGACCCCAGCAAGCTACCCAGGGGTCCACCTCTCTCCCTGGACTTGTAGTACAATCCCCAGGGTGCCCCCTTACCCTGCACCAAGGGGCCTCTGACCCCAGCAAGCTACCCAGGGATCCACCTCTCTCCCTGGACTTGCAGTAAAGGCCCTAGGGTACCCCCTGGCCCTCCACCTAGGGGCTTCTGACCCCAGCAAGCTACCCAGGGGTCCATAACTCTCCCTGGACTTGCAGTAGAAGCCCCAGGGTGCCCCCTTGCCCTCCACAAAGTGGTCTCTGACCCCAGCAAGCAACCCAGTGGTCCACCTTTCTCCCTGGACTTGCAGGAAAGGCCCCAGGGTGCCCCCTGGCCCTCCACCTAGGGGCCTCTGACCCCAGGAAGCTACCCAGGGGTCCACCTCTCTCCCTGGACTTGTAGTAAAGGCCCCAGGGTGCCCCCTGGCCCTGCACCAAGGGGCTTCAGACCCTAGCAAGCTACCCAGGGGTCTACCTCTCTCCCTGGACTTGCAGTAGAGGCCATAGTGTGCCCCCTGGCCCTCCACTTATGGGCCTCTGACCCCAGCAAGCTACCCAGGGGTCCACCTCTCTCCCTGGACTTGCAGGATAGGACCCAGGGTGCCCTCTGGCCCTCCAGCTAGAGGCTTCTGACCCCAGGAAGCTACCCAGGGGTCCACCTCTCTCCCTGGACTTGCAGTAGAGGCCCCAATAAGCCCCCTGGCCCTCCACCTAGGGGCCTAAGACCCCAGCAAGCTACCCAAGGGTCCACCTCTCTCCCTGGACTTGCAGTAGAGGCCCCAGGGTGTCCTCTTGCCCTCCACCAAGGGGCCTCTGACCCCAGCACGCTACCCAGGGGTCCATATCTCTCCCTGGACTTGCAGGATAGGCCGAAGGGTGCCCCCTGGCCCTCCACCTAGTTGCCTCTGACCCAAGCAAGCTACCCAGGGATCCACCTCTCTCTCTGGACTTGCAGTAAAGGCCCTAGGGTACCCCCTTGCCCTCCACCTAGGGGCTTCTGACCCCAGCAAGCTACCCAGGGGTCCACCTCTCTCCCTGGACTTGCGGTAGAGGCCCCAGGGTGCCCCCTTGCCCTCCACCTAAGGGTCTCTGACACCAGCAAGCTACCCATGGGTTCACCTCTCTCCCTGGACTTGCAGTAAAGGCCCTAGGGTACCCCCTTGCCCTCCACCTAGGGGCCTCTGACCCCAGGAAGCTACCCAGGGGTCCACCTCTCTCCCTGGGCTTGCAGTAGAGGCCCCAGGGTGCCCCCTTGCCCCCCACAAAGTGGTCTCTGACCCCAGCAAGCAACCCAGTGGTCCACCTCTCTCCCTGGACTTGCAGGATAGGCCCCAGGGTGCCCCCTGGCCCTCCACCTAGGGGCCTCTGACCCCAGGAAGCTACCCAGGGGTCCACCTCTCTCCCTGGACTTGCAGTAGAGGCCCCAGGGTGCCCCCTTGCCCTCCACAAAGTGGTCTCTGACCCCAGCAAGCAACCCAGTGGTCCACCTCTCTCCCTGGACTTGCAGGATAGGCCCCAGGGTGCCCCTTGGTCCTCAACCTAGGGGCCTCTGACCCCAGCAAGCTACCCAGGGATCCACCTCTCTCCCTGGACTTGCATTAAAGGCCCTAGGGTATCCCCTGGCCCTCCACCTAGAGGCTTCTGACCCCAGCAAGCTACCCAGGGGTCCATAACTCTCCCTGGACTTGCAGTAGAGGCCCCAGGGTGCCCCCTGGCCCTCCACATAGGGGCCTCTGACCCCAGCAAGCTACCCAGGGGTCCACCTCTCTCCCTGGACTTGCAGTATAGGCCCCAGGGTGCCCCTTGGCCCTCCACATAGGGGCCTCTGACCCCAGCAAGCTACCCAGGGGTCCACCTCTCTCCCTGGACTTGCAGTAGAGGCCCCAATAAGCCCTCTGGCCCTCCATCTAGGGGCCTTTTACCCCAGCAAGCTACGCAGGGGTCCACCTCTCTCCCTGGACTTGCAGGATAGGCCCCAGGGTGCCCCCTGGCCCTCCACCTAGGGGCCACGGACACCAGGAAGCTACCCAGGGATCCACCTCTCTCCCTGGACTTGCAGTAAAGGCCCTAGGGTACCCCCTTGCCCTCCACCTAGGGGCTTCTGACCCCAGCAAGCTACCCAGGGGTCCACCTCCCTCCCTGGACTTGCGGTAGAGGCCCCAGGGTGCCCCCTTGCCCTCCACCTAGGGGTCTCTGACACCAGCAAGCTACCCATGGGTCCACCTCTCTCCCTGGACTTGCAGTAAAGGCCCTAGGGTACCCCCTTGCCCTCCACCTAGGGGCCTCTGACCCCAGGAAGCTACCCAGGGGTCCACCTCTCTCCCTGGGCTTGCAGTAGAGGCCCCAGGGTGCCCCCTGGCCCTCCACCTAGGGCCTCTGACCCCAGCAAGCTACCCAGGGATCCACCTCTCTCCCTGCACTTGCAGTAAAGGCCCAGGGTACCCCCTTGCCCTCCACCTAGGGGCTTCTGACCCCAGCAAGCTACCCAGGGGTCCATAACTCTCCCTGGACTTGCAGTAGAGGCCCCAGGGTGCCCCCTGGCCCTTCACCTAGGGGCCTCTGAGCCCAGCAAACTACCCAAGGGTCCCCCTCTCTTCCTGGACTTACAGTAGAGGCCCCAGGGAGCCCCCTTGCCCTCCACAAAGGGGCCAAGGACCCCAGAAAGCTACCCAGGGGTCCACCTCTCTCCCTGGACTTGTGGTAGAGGCCCCAGGGTGCCCCCTTGCCCTCCACTTAGGGGTCTCTGACACCAGCAAGCTACCCATGGGTCCACAACTCTCCCTGGATTTGCAGGATAGGCCCCAGGGTGCCCCCTGGCCCTCCACCTAGGGGCCTCTGACCCCAGGAAGCTACCCAGGGGTCCACCTCTCTCCCTGGACTTGCAGTAGAGGCCCCAGGGTGCCCCCTTGCCCTCCACAAAGTGGTCTCTGACCCCAGCAAGCAACCCAGTGGTCCACCTCTCTCCCTGGACTTGCAGGATAGGCCCCAGGGTGCCCCTAGGTCCCTAACCTAGGGGCCTCTGACCCCAGCAAGCTACCCAGGGATCCACCTCTCTCCCTGGACTTGCATTAAAGGCCCTAGGGTATCCCCTGGCCCTCCACCTAGGGACTTCTGACCCCAGCAAGCTACCCAGGGGTCCATAACTCTCCCTGGACTTGCAGTAGAGGCCCCAGGGTGCCCCCTGGCCCTCCACCTAGGGGCCTCTGACCCCAGCAAGCTACCCAGGGGTACACCTCTCTCCCTGGACTTGCAGTATAGGCCCCAGGGTGCCCCTTGGCCCTCCACATAGGGGCCTCTGACCCCAGGAAGCTACCCAGGGGTCCACCTCTCTCCCTGGACTTGCAGTAGAGGCCCCAATAAGCCCTCTGGCCCTCCACCTAGGGGCCTTTTACCCCAGCAAGCTACGCAGGGGCCCACCTCTCTCCCTGGACTTGCAGGATAGGCCGAAGGGTGCCCCCTGGCCCTCCACCTAGTTGCCACGGACCCCAGGAAGCTACCCAGGGGTCCACAACTCCCCCTGGACTTGCAGTAGAAGCCCCAGGGTGCCCCCTTGGCCTTGACAAAGTGGTCTCTGACCCCAGCAAGCAACCCAGTGGTCCACCTTTCTCCCTTGACTTGCAGGAAAGGCCCCAGGGTGCCCTCTGGCCCTCCACCTAGGGGCCTCTGACCCCAGCAAGCTACCCAGGGGTCCACCTCTCTCCCTAGACTTGTAGTATAGGCCCCAGGGTGCCCCCTGGCCCTCCACCTAGGGGCCTCTGACCCCAGCAAGCTACCCAGGGGTCCACCTCTCTCCCTGGACTTGTAGTACAATCCCCAGGGTGCCCCCTTACCCTGCACCAAGGGGCCTCTGACCCCAGCAAGCTACCCAGGGGTCCACCTCTCTCCCTGCACTTGCAGGATAGGCCCCAGGGTGCCCCCTTGCCCTCCACTTAGGGGTCTCTGACACCAGCAAGCTACCCATGGGTCCACAACTCTCCCTGGATTTGCAGGATAGGCCCCAGGGTGCCCCCTGGCCCTCCACCTAGGGGCCTCTGACCCCAGCAAGCTACCCAGGGGTCCACCTCTCTCCCTGGACTTGTAGTACAATCCCCAGGGTGCCCCCTTACCCTGCACCAAGGGGCCTCTGACCCCAGCAAGCTACCCAGGGGTCCACCTCTCTCCCTGCACTTGCAGGATAGGCCCCAGGGTGCCCCCTTGCCCTCCACTTAGGGGTCTCTGACACCAGCAAGCTACCCATGGGTCCACAACTCTCCCTGGACTTGCAGTAGAAGCCCCAGGGTGCCCCCTTGCCCTCCACAAAGTGGTCTCTGATCCCAGCAAGCAACCCAGTGGTCCACCTCTCTCCCTGGACTTGCAGTAGAGGCCCCAATAAGCCCCCTGGCCCTCCACCTAGGGGCCTAAGACCCCAGCAAGCTACCCAAGGGTCCACCTCTCTCCCTGGACTTGCAGTAGAGGCCCCAGGGTGTCCCCTTGCCCTCCACCAAGGGGCCTCTGACCCCAGCACGCTACCCAGGGGTCCATATCTCTCCCTGGATTTGCAGGATAGGCCCCAGGGTGCCCCCTGGCCCTCCACCTAGGGGCCTCTGACCCCAGCAAGCTACCCAGGGGTCCACCTCTCTCCCTGGACTTGCAGGATAGGCCCCAGGGTGCCCCCTGGCCCTCCACCTAGGGGCCTCTGACCCCAGGAAGCTACCCAGGGGTCCACCTCTCTCCCTGGACTTGCAGTAGAGGCCCCAGGGTGCCCCCTTGCCCTCCACAAAGTGGTCTCTGACCCCAGCAAGCAACCCAGTGGTCCACCTCTCTCCCTGGACTTGCAGTAGAGGCCCCAGGGTGCCCCCTTGCCCTCCACAAAGTGGTCTCTGACCCCAGCAAGCAACCCAGTGGTCCACCTCTCTCCCTGGACTTGCAGGATAGGCCCCAGGGTGCCCCTAGGTCCTCAACCTAGGGGCCTCTGACCCCAGCAAGCTACCCAGGGATCCACCTCTCTCCCTGGACTTGCATTAAAGGCCCTAGGGTATCCCCTGGCCCTCCACCTAGGGACTTCTGACCCCAGCAAGCTACCCAGGGGTCCATAACTCTCCCTGGACTTGCAGTAGAGGCCCCAGGGTGCCCCCTGGCCCTCCACCTAGGGGCCTCTGACCCCAGCAAGCTACCCAGGGGTACACCTCTCTCCCTGGACTTGCAGTATAGGCCCCAGGGTGCCCCTTGGCCCTCCACATAGGGGCCTCTGACCCCAGGAAGCTACCCAGGGGTCCACCTCTCTCCCTGGAATTGCAGTAGAGGCCCCAATAAGCCCTCTGGCCCTCCACCTAGGGGCCTTTTACCCCAGCAAGCTACGCAGGGGCCCACCTCTCTCCCTGGACTTGCAGGATAGGCCCCAGGGTGCCCCCTGGCCCTCCACCTAGGGGCCACGGACACCAGGAAGCTACCCAGGGGTCAACAACTCTCCCTGGACTTGCAGTAGAAGCCCCAGGGTGCCCCCTTGCCCTCCACAAAGTGGTCTCTGATCCCAGCAAGCAACCCAGTGGTCCACCTCTCTCCCTGGACTTGCAGTAGAGGCCCCAATAAGCCCCCTGGCCCTCCACCTAGGGGCCTAAGACCCCAGCAAGCTACCCAAGGGTCCACCTCTCTCCCTGGACTTGCAGTAGAGGCCCCAGGGTGTCCCCTTGCCCTCCACCAAGGGGCCTCTGACCCCAGCACGCTACCCAGGGGTCCATATCTCTCCCTGGACTTGCAGGATAGGCCGAAGGGTGCCCCCTGGCCCTCCACCTAGTTGCCACGGACCCCAGGAAGCTACCCAGGGGTCCACAACTCCCCCTGGACTTGCAGTAGAAGCCCCAGGGTGCCCCCTTGGCCTTGACAAAGTGGTCTCTGACCCCAGCAAGCAACCCAGTGGTCCACCTTTCTCCCTTGACTTGCAGGAAAGGCCCCAGGGTGCCCTCTGGCCCTCCACCTAGGGGCCTCTGACCCCAGCAAGCTACCCAGGGGTCCACCTCTCTCCCTAGACTTGTAGTATAGGCCCCAGGGTGCCCCCTGGCCCTCCACCTAGGGGCCTCTGACCCCAGCAAGCTACCCAGGGGTCCACCTCTCTCCCTGGACTTGTAGTACAATCCCCAGGGTGCCCCCTTACCCTGCACCAAGGGGCCTCTGACCCCAGCAAGCTACCCAGGGGTCCACCTCTCTCCCTGCACTTGCAGGATAGGCCCCAGGGTGCCCCCTGGCCCTCCACCTGGGGCCTCTGACCCCAGCAAGCTACCCAGGGATCCACCTCTCTCCCTGGACTTGCAGTAAAGGCCCTAGGGTACCCCCTGGCCCTCCACCTAGGGGCTTCTGACCCCAGCAAGCTACCCAGGGGTCCATAACTCTCCCTGGACTTGCAGTAGAAGCCCCAGGGTGCCCCCTTGCCCTCCACAAAGTGGTCTCTGACCCCAGCAAGCAACCCAGTGGTCCACCTTTCTCCCTGGACTTGCAGGAAAGGCCCCAGGGTGCCCCCTGGCCCTCCACCTAGGGGCCTCTGACCCCAGGAAGCTACCCAGGGGTCCACCTCTCTCCCTGGACTTGTAGTAAAGGCCCCAGGGTGCCCCCTGGCCCTGCACCAAGGGGCTTCAGACCCTAGCAAGCTACCCAGGGGTCTACCTCTCTCCCTGGACTTGCAGTAGAGGCCATAGTGTGCCCCCTGGCCCTCCAC
Source organism: Danio rerio (assembly GCF_052040795.2). Classification (NCBI taxonomy): domain Eukaryota; kingdom Metazoa; phylum Chordata; class Actinopteri; order Cypriniformes; family Danionidae; genus Danio; species Danio rerio. The sequence goes on along the minus strand of NC_141025.1, from coordinate 65,346,429 downwards.
CTATGGGCCTCTGACCCCAGCAAGCTACCCAGGGGTCCACCTCTCTCCCTGGACTTGCAGGATAGGACCCAGGGTGCCCTCTGGCCCTCCAGCTAGAGGCTTCTGACCCCAGGAAGCTACCCAGGGGTCCACCTCTCTCCCTGGACTTGCAGTAGAGGCCCCAATAAGCCCCCTGGCCCTCCACCTAGGGGCCTAAGACCCCAGCAAGCTACCCAAGGGTCCACCTCTCTCCCTGGACTTGCAGTAGAGGCCCCAGGGTGTCCCCTTGCCCTCCACCAAGGGGCCTCTGACCCCAGCACGCTACCCAGGGGTCCATATCTCTCCCTGGACTTGCAGGATAGGCCGAAGGGTGCCCTCTGGCCCTCCACCTAGTTGCCACGGACCCCAGGAAGCTACCCAGGGGTCCACAACTCCCCCTGGACTTGCAGTAGAAGCCCAAGGGTGCCCCCTTGGCCTTGACAAAGTGGCCTCTGACCCCAGCAAGCAACCCAGGGGTCCACCTCTCTCCCTAGACTTGTAGTATAGGCCCCAGGGTGCCCCCTTACCATGCACCAAGGGGCCTCTGACCCAAGCAAGCTACCCAGGGGTCCACCTCTCTCCCTGGACTTGCAGGATAGGCCCCAGGGTGCCCCCTGGCCCTCCACCTAGGGGCCTCTGACCCCAGCAAGCTACCCAGGGATCCACCTCTCTCCCTGAACTTGCAGTAAAGGCCCTAGGGTACCCCCTGGCCCTCCACCTAGGGGCTTCTGACCCCAGCAAGCTACCCAGGGGTCCATAACTCTCCCTGGACTTGCAGGATAGGCCCCAGTGTGCCCCCTGGCCCTCCACCTATGGGCCTTTGACCCCAGCAAGCTACCCAGGGGTCCACCTCTGTCCCTGGACTTGCAGTAAAGGCCCCAGGAAGCCCCCTGGCCCTCCACCTAAGGGCCTCTGACCCCAGCAAGCTACCCATGTGTCCACCTCTCTTTCTTGACTTGCAGTAGATTCCCCAGGGTGCCCCCTGGCCCTCCACCTAGGGGCCTCTGACCCCAGCAAGCTACCCAGGGGTCCACTTCTCTCCCTGGACTTGCAGGATAGGCCCCAGGGTGCCCCCTGGCCCTCCACCTAGGGGCCTCTGATCCCAGCAAGCTACCCAGGGGTCCACCTCTCTCCCTGGACTTGTAGTATAGGCCCCAGGGTGCCCACTGGCCCTCCACCTAGGGGCCTCTGACCCCAGCAAGCTACCCAGATGTCCACCTCTCTCCCTGGACTTGCAGGATAGGCCCCAGGGTGCCCCCTGGCCCTCCACCTAGGGGCCTCAGACCCTAGCAAGCTACCCAGGGGTCCACCTCTCTTCCTGGACTTGCAGTAGAGGCCCCAATAAGCCCCCTGGCCCTCCACCTAGGGGCCTAAGACCCCAGCAAGCTACCTAAGAGTCCACCTCTCTCCCTGGACTTGCAGTAGAGGCCCCAGGGTGTCCCCTTGCCCTCCACCAAGGGGCCTTTGACCCCAGCAAGCTACCCAGGGGTCCACCTCTCTCCCTGGACTTGCAGTAGAGGCCCCAATAAGCCCCCTGGCCCTCCACCTAGGGGCCTAAGACCACAGCAAGCTACCCAAGGGTCCACCTCTCTCCCTGGACTTGCAGTAGAGGCCCCAGGGTGTCCCCTTGCCCTCCACCAAGGGGACTCTGACCCCAGAACGCTACCCAGGGATCCACATCTCTCCCTGGACTTGCAGGATAGGCCGAAGGGTGCCCCCTGGCCCTCCACCTAGTTGCCTCTGACCCAAGCAAGCTACCCAGGGATCCACCTCTCTCCCTGGACTAGCAGGATAGGCCGAAGGGTGCCCCCTGACCCTCCACCTAGGGGCTTCTGACCTCAGCAAGCTACCCAGGGGTCCACCTCTCTCCCTGGACTTGCGGTAGAGGCCCCAGGGTGCCCCCTTGCCCTCCACCTAGGGGTCTCTGACACCAGCAAGCTACCCATGGGTTCACCTCTCTCCCTGGACTTGCAGTAAAGGCCCTAGGGTACCCCTTGCCCTCCACCTAGGGGCCTCTGACCCCAGGAAGCTACCCAGGGGTCCACCTCTCTCCCTGGGCTTGCAGTAGAGGCCCCAGGGTGCCCCCTTGCCCCCCACAAAGTGGTCTCTGACCCCAGCAAGCAACCCAGTGGTCCACCTCTCTCCCTGGACTTGCAGGATAGGCCCCAGGGTGCCCCCTGGCCCTCCACCTAGGGGCCTCTGACCCCAGCAAGCTACCCAGGGATCCACCTCTCTCCCTGGACTTGCAGTAAAGGCCCAGGGTACCCCCTTGCCCTCCACCTAGGGGCTTCTGACCCCAGCAAGCTACCCAGGGGTCCATAACTCTCCCTGGACTTGCAGTAGAGGCCCCAGGGTGCCCCCTGGCCCTTCACCTAGGGGCCTCTGAGCCCAGCAAACTACCCAAGCGTCCCCCTCTCTTCCTGGACTTACAGTAGAGGCCCCAGGGAGCCCCCTTGCCCTCCACAAAGGGGCCAAGGACCCCAGAAAGCTACCCAGGGGTCCACCTCTCTCCCTGGACTTGCGGTAGAGGCCCCAGGGTGCCCCCTTGCCCTCCACCTAGGGGTCTCTGACACCAGCAAGCTACCCATGGGTCCACAACTCTCCCTGGATTTGCAGGATAGGCCCCAGGGTGCCCCCTGGCCCTCCACCTAGGGGCCTCTGACCCCAGCAAGCTACCCAGGGGTCCACCTCTCTCCCTGGACTTGCAGGATAGGCCCCAGGGTGCCCCCTGGCCCTCCACCTAGGGGCCTCTGACCCCAGGAAGCTACCCAGGGGTCCACCTCTCTCCCTGGACTTGCAGTAGAGGCCCCAGGGTGCCCCCTTGCCCTCCACAAAGTGGTCTCTGACCCCAGAAAGCAACCCAGTGGTCCACCTCTCTCCCTGGACTTGCAGGATAGGCCCCAGGGTGCCCCTTGGTCCTCAACCTAGGGGCCTCTGACCCCAGCAAGCTACCCAGGGATCCACCTCTCTCCCTGGACTTGCATTAAAGGCCCTAGGGTATCCACTGGCCCTCCACCTAGGGGCTTCTGACCCCAGCAAGCTACCCAGGGGTCCATAACTTTCCCTGGACTTGCAGTAGAGGCCCCAGGGTGCCCCCTGGCCCTCCACATAGGGGCCTCTGACCCCAGCAAGCTACCCAGGGGTCCACCTCTCTCCCTGGACTTGCAGTATAGGCCCCAGGGTGCCCCTAGGCCCTCCACATAGGGGCCTCTGACCCCAGCAAGCTACCCAGGGGTCCACCTCTCTCCCTGGACTTGCAGTAGAGGCCCCAATAAGCCCTCTGGCCCTCCACCTAGGGGCCTTTTACCCCAGCAAGCTACGCAGGGGTCCACCTCTCTCCCTGGACTTGCAGGATGGGCCCCAGGGTGCCCCCTGGCCCTCCACCTAGGGGCCACGGACCCCAGGAAGCTACCCAGGGGTCCACAACTCTCCCTGGACTTGCAGTAGAAGCCCCAGGGTGCCCCCTTGCCCTCCACAAAGTGGTCTCTGATCCCAGCAAGCAACCCAGTGGTCCATCTTTCTCCCTGGACTTGCAGGAAAGGCCCCAGGGTGCCCCCTGGCCCTCCACCTAGGGGCCTCTGACCCCAGCAAGCTACCCAGGGGTCCACCTCTCTCCCTGGACTTGCAAGATAGGCCCCAGGGTGCCCCCTGGCCCTCCACCTAGGGGCTTCTGACCCCAGCAAGCTACCCAGGGGTCCATAACTCTCCCTGGACTTGCAGTAGAAGCCCCAGGGTGCCCCATTGCTCTCCACAAAGTGGTCTCTGACCCCAGCAAGCAACCCAGTGGTCCACTTTTCTCCCTGGACTTGCAGGAAAGGCCCCAGGGTGCCCCCTGGCCCTCCACCTAGGGGCCTCTGACCCCAGGAAGCTACCCAGGGGTCCACCTCTCTCCCTGGACTTGTAGTAAAGGCCCCAGGGTGCCCCCTGGCCCTGCACCAAGGGGCCTCTGACCCCAGCAAGCTACCCAGGGGTCCACCTCTCTCCCTGGACTTGCAGGAAAGGCCCCAGGGTGCCCCCTGGCCCTCCACCTAGGGGCCTCTGACCCCAGGAAGCTACCCAGGGGTCCACCTCTCTCCCTGGACTTGCAGTAGAGGCCCCAGGGTGCCCCCTTGCCCTCCACAAAGTGGTCTCTGACCCCAGCAAGCAGCCCAGTGGTCCACCTCTCTCCCTGGACTTGCAGGATAGGCCCCAGGGTGCCCCTTGGTCCTCAACCTAGGGGCCTCTGACCCCAGCAAGCTACCCAGGGATCCACCTCTCTCCCTGGACTTGCATTAAAGGCCCTAGGGTATCCCCTGGCCCTCCACCTAGGGGCTTCTGACCCCAGCAAGGTACCCAGGGGTCCAAAACTCTCCCTGGACTTGCAGTAGAGGCCCCAGGGTGCCCCCTGGCCCTCCACCTAGGGGCCTCTGACCCCAGCAAGCTACCCAGGGGTACACCTCTCTCCCTGGACTTGCAGTATAGGCCCCAGGGTGCCCCTTGGCCCTCCACATAGGGGCCTCTGACCCCAGGAAGCTACCCAGGGGTCCACCTCTCTCCCTGGACTTGCAGTAGAGGCCCCAATAAGCCCTCTGGCCCTCCACCTAGGGGCCTTTTAGCCCAGCAAGCTACGCAGGGGTCCACCTCTCTCCCTGGACTTGCAGGATAGGCCCCAGGGTGCCCTCTGGCCCTCCACCTAGGGGCCACAGACACCAGGAAGCTACCCAGGGGTCCACAACTCTCCCTGGACTTGCAGTAAAAGCCCCAGGGTGCCCCCTTGCCCTCCACAAAGTGGTCTCTGATCCCAGCAAGCAACCCAGTGGTCCACCTTTCTCCCTGGACTTGCAGGAAAGGCCCCAGGGTGCCCCTGGCCCTCCACCTAGGGGCCTCTGACCCCAGCAAGCTACCCAGGGGTCCACCTCTCTCCCTGGACTTGTAGTACAATCCCCAGGGTGCCCCCTTACCCTGCACCAAGGGGCCTCTGACCCCAGCAAGCTACCCAGGGGTCCACCTCTCTCCCTGCACTTGCAGGATAGGCCCCAGGGTGCCCCCTGGCCCTCCACCTAGGGGCCTCTGACCCCAGCAAGCTACCCAGGGATCCACCTCTCTCCCTGGACTTGCAGTAAAGGCCCTAGGGTACCCCCTGGCCCTCCACCTAGGGGCTTCTGACCCCAGCAAGCTACCCAGGGGTCCATAACTCTCCCTGGACTTGCAGTAGAAGCCCCAGGGTGCCCCCTTGCCCTCCACAAAGTGGTCTCTGACCCCAGCAAGCAACCCAGTGGTCCACCTTTCTCCCTGGACTTGCAGGAAAGGCCCCAGGGTGCCCCCTGGCCCTCCACCTAGGGGCCTCTGACCCCAGGAAGCTACCCAGGGGTCCACCTCTCTCCCTGGACTTGTAGTAAAGGCCCCAGGGTGCCCCCTGGCCCTGCACCAAGGGGCCTCAGACCCTAGCAAGCTACCCAGGGGTCCACCTCTCTCCCTGGACTTGTAGTAAAGGCCCCAGGGTGCCCCCTGGCCCTGCACCAAGGGGCCTCAGACCCTAGCAAGCTAACCAGGGGTCCACCTCTCTCCCTGGACTTGCAGGATAGGACCCAGGGTGCCCTCTGGCCCTCCAGCTAGAGGCTTCTGACCCCAGGAAGCTACCCAGGGGTCCACCTCTCTCCCTGGACTTGCAGTAGAGGCCCCAATAAGCCCCCTGGCCCTCCACCTAGGGGCCTAAGACCCCAGCAAGCTACCCAAGGGTCCACCTCTCTCCCTGGACTTGCAGTAGAGGCCCCAGGGTGTCCCCTTGCCCTCCACCAAGGGGCCTCTGACCCCAGCACGCTACCCAGGGGTCAATATCTCTCCCTGGACTTGCAGGATAGGCCGAAGGGTGCCCCCTGGCCCTCCACCTAGTTGCCACGGACCCCAGGAAGCAACCCAGGGGTCCACAACTCCCCCTGGACTTGCAGTAGAAGCCCCAGGGTGCCCCCTTGGCCTTGACAAAGTGGTCTTTGACCCCAGCAAGCAACCCAGTGGTCCACCTTTCTCCCTTGACTTGCAGGAAAGGCCCCAGGGTGCCCTCTGGCCCTCCACCTAGGGGCCTCTGACCCCAGCAAGCTACCCAGGGGTCCACCTCTCTCCCTAGACTTGTAGTATAGGCCCCAGGGTGCCCCCTTACCATGCACCAAGGGGCCTCTGACCCAAGCAAGCTACCCAGGGGTCCACCTCTCTCCCTGGACTTGCAGGATAGGCCCCAGGGTGCCCCCTGGCCCTCCACCTAGGGGCCTCTGACCCCAGCAAGCTACCCAGGGATCCACCTCTCTCCCTGGACTTGCAGTAAAGGCCCTAGGGTACCCCCTGGCCCTCCACCTAGGGGCTTCTGACCCCAGCAAGCTACCCAGGGGTCCATAACTCTCCCTGGACTTGCAGGATAGGCACGAGGATGCCCCCTGGCCCTCCACCCAGGGGCCTCTGACCCCAGGAAGCTACCCAGGGGTCCACCTCTCTCCCTGGACTTGCAGGATAGGCCCCAGGGTGCCCCCTGGCCCTCCACCTAGGGGCCTCTGACCCCAGCAAGCTACCCAGGGATCCACCTCTCTCCCTGGACTTGCAGTAAAGGCCCTAGGGTACCCCCTGGCCCTCCACCTAGGGGCTTCTGACCCCAGCAAGCTACCCAGGGGTCCATAACTCTCCCTGGACTTGTAGTAAAGGCCCCAGGGTGCCCCCTGGCCCTGCACCAAGGGGCCTCAGACCGTAGCAAGCTACCCAGGGGTCTACCTCTCTCCCTGGACTTGCAGTAGAGGCCATATTGTGCCCCCTGGCCCTCCACCTATGGACCTCTGACCCCAGCAAGCTACCCAGGGGTCCACCTCTCTCCCTGGACTTGCAGTAGAGGCCCCAATACGCCCCCTGGCCCTCCACCTAGGGGCCTAAGACTCCAGCAAGCTACCCAAGGGTCCACCTCTCTCCCTGGACCTGCAGTAGAGGCCCCAGGGTGTCCCCTTGCCCTCCACCAAGGGGCCTAGGACCCCAGAAAGCTACCCAGGGGTCCACCTCTCTCCCTGGACTTGCGGTAGAGGCCCCAGGGGGCCCCCTTGCCCTCCACCTAGGGGTCTCTGACACCAGCAAGCTACCCAGGGGTCCACAACTCTCCCTGGACTTGCAGGATAGGCCCCAGGGTGCCCCCTGGCCCTCCACCTAGGGGCCTCTGACCCTAGCAAGCTACCCAAGGGTCCCCCTCTCTCCCTGGACTTGCACTAGAGGCCCCAGGGAGCCCCCTTGCCCTCCACAAAGGGGCCTAGGACCCCAGAAAGCTACCCAGGGGTCCACCTCTCTCCCTGGACTTGCGGTAGAGGCCCCAGGGGCCCCCTTGCCCTCCACCTAGGGGTCTCTGACACCAGCAAGCTACCCAGGGGTACACAACTCTCCCTGGACTTGCAGTATAGGCCCCAGGGTGCCCCCTGGCCCTCCACCTAGGGGCCTCTGACCCCAGCAAGCTACCCAGGGGTCCACCTCTCTGCCTGGACTTGCAGGATAGGCCCCAGCGTGCCCCCTGGCCCTCCACCTAGGGGCCTCTGACCCCAGGAAGCTACCCAGGGGTCCACCTCTCTCCCTGTACTTGCAGTAGAGGCCCCAGGTTGCCCCTTGTCCTCCACAAAGTGGTCTCTGACCCCAGTAAGCAACCCAGTGGTCCACCTCTCTCCCTGGACTTGCAGGATAGGCCCCAGGGTGCCCCATGGCCCTCCACCTAGGGGCCTCTGACCCCAGCAAGCTACCCAGGGATCCACCTCTCTCCCTGGACTTGCAGTAAAGGCCTTAGGGTACCCCCTGGCCCTCCACCTAGGGGCCTCTGACCCCAGCAAGCTACAAAGGGGTCCACAACTCTCCCTGGACTTGCAGGATAGGCCCCACGGTGCCCCCTGGCCCTCCACTTAGGGGCCTCTGACCCCAGAAAGCTATCCAGGGGTCCACCTCTCTCCGTGGACTTGCAGGATAGGCCCCAGGGTGCCCTCTTGCCCTCCACCTAGGGGCCTCTGACCCCAGCAAGCTACCCAGGGGTCCGACTCTCTCCCTGGACTTGCAGCATAGGCCCCAGGGTGCCCCCTCTCCCTCCACCTAGGGGCCTCTGACCCCAGCAAGCAACCCAGGGGTCCACCCCTCTCCCTGCACATGAAGTATAGGCCCCAGGGTGCCCCTGCCCCTCCACCTAGGGGCCTCTGACCCCAGCAAGCTACCCAGGGGTCCACTTCTCTCCCTGGACTTGCAGGATAGGGCCCAGGGTGCCCCCTGGCCCTCCACCTAGGGGCCTCTGACCCCAGCAAGCTACCCAGGGGTCCACTTCTCTCCCTGGACTTGCAGGATAGGGCCCAGGGTGCCCCCTGGCCCTCCACCTAGGGGCCTCTGATCCCAGCAAGCTACCCAGGGGTCCACCTCTCTCCCTGGACTTGTAGTATAGGCCCCAGGGTGCCCCCTGGCCCTCCACCTAGTTGCCTCTGACCCAAGCAAGCTACCCAGGGGTCCACAACTCCCCCTGGACTTGCAGTAGAAGCCCCAGGGTGCCCCCTTGGCCTTCACAAAGTGGTCTCTGACCCCAGCATGCAACCCAGTTGTCCACCTTTCTCCCTTGACTTGCAGGAAAGGCCCCAGGGTGCCCCCTGGCCCTCCACCTAGGGGCCTCTGACCCCAGCAAGCTACCTAGGGGTCCACCTCTCTCCCTGGTCTTGTAGTATAGGCCCCAGGGTGCCCCCTAGCCCTCCACCTAGGGGTCTCTGACCCCAGCAAACTACCTAGGGGTCCACCTCTCTCCCTGGTCTTGTAGTATAGGCCCCAGGGTGCCCCCTTACCATGCACCAAGGGGCCTCTTACCCCAGCAAGCTACCCAGGGGTCCACCTTTCTCCCTGGACTTGCAGGAAAGGCCCCAGGGAGCCCCCTTGCCTTTAACAAAGAGGCCTCTCACCCTAGCAAGCTACCCAGGGGTCCACAACTCTCCCTGGACTTGCAGGATAGGCCCCAGGGTGCCCCCTGGCCCTCCACCTAGGGGCCTCTGACCCCAGGAAGCTACCCAGGGGTCCACCTCTCTCCCTGGACTTGCAGTAGAGGCCCCAGGGTGCCCCCTGCCCCCCACAAAGTAGTCTATGACCCCAGCAAGCAACCCAGTGGTCCACCTCTCTCCCTGGACTTGCAGGATAGGCCCCAGGGTGCCCCCTGGCCCTCCACCTAGGGGCCTCTGACCCCAGCAAGCTACCCAGGGATCCACCTCTCTCCCTGCACTTGCAGTAAAGGCCCTAGGGTACCCCCTTGCCCTCCACCTAGGGGCTTCTGACCCCAGCAAGCTACCCAGGGGTCCATAACTCTCCCTGGACTTGCGGTAGAGGCCCCAGGGTGCCCCCTTGCCCTCCACCTAGGGGTCTCTGACACCAGCAAGCTACCCATGGGTCCACCTCTCTCCCTGGACTTGCAGTAAAGGCCCTAGGGTACCCCCTTGCCCTCCACCTAGGGGCCTCTGACCCCAGGAAGCTACCCAGGGGTCCACCTCTCTCCCTGGGCTTGCAGTAGAGGCCCCAGGGTGCCCCCTTGCCCCCCAGAAAGTGGTCTCTGACCCCAGCAAGCAACCCAGTGGTCCACCTCTCTCCCTGGACTTGCAGGATAGGCCCCAGGGTGCCCCCTGGCCCTCCACCTAGGGCCTCTGACCCCAGCAAGCTACCCAGGGGTCCATAACTCTCCCTGGACTTGCAGTAGAGGCCCCAGGGTGCCCCCTGGCCCTTCACCTAGGGGCCTCTGAGCCCAGCAAACTACCCAAGGGTCCCCCTCTCTTCCTGGACTTACAGTAGAGGCCCCAGGGAGCCCCCTTGCCCTCCACAAAGGGGCCAAGGACCCCAGAAAGCTACCCAGGGGTCCACCTCTCTCCCTGGACTTGCGGTAGAGGCCCCAGGGTGCCCCCTTGCCCTCCACCTAGGGGTCTCTGACACCAGCAAGCTACCCATGGGTCCACAACTCTCCCTGGATTTGCAGGATAGGCCCCAGGGTGCCCCCTGGCCCTCCACCTAGGGGCCTCTGACCCCAGCAAGCTACCCAGGGGTCCACCTCTCTCCCTGGACTTGCAGGATAGGCCCCAGGGTGCCCTCTGGCCCTCCACCTAGGGGCCTCTGACCCCAGCAAGCTACCCATGGGTCCACAACTCTCCCTGGATTTGCAGGATAGGCCCCAGGGTGCCCCCTAGCCCTCCACCTAGGGGCCTCTGACCCCAGCAAGCTACCCAGGGGTCCACCTCTCTCCCTGGACTTGCAGTAGAGGCCCCAGGGTGCCCCCTTGCCCTCCACAAAGTGGTCTCTGACCCCAGCAAGCAACCCAGTGGTCCACCTCTCTCCCTGGACTTGCAGGATAGGCCCCAGGGTGCCCCTTGGTCCTCAACCTAGGGGCCTCTGACCCCAGCAAGCTACCCAGGGATCCACCTCTCTCCCTGGACTTGCATTAAAGGCCCTAGGGTATCCCCTGGCCCTCCACCTAGGGGCTTCTGACCCCAGCAAGCTACCCAGGGGTCCATAACTCTCCCTGGACTTGCAGTAGAGGCCCCAGGGTGCCCCCTGGCCCTCCACCTAGGGGCCTCTGACCCCAGCAAGCTACCCAGGGGTACACCTCTCTCCCTGGACTTGCAGTATAGGCCCCAGGGTGCCCCTTGGCCCTCCACATAGGGGCCTCTGACCCCAGCAAGCTACCCAGGGGTCCACCTCTCTCCCTGGACTTGCAGTAGAGGCCCCAATAAGCCCTCTGGCCCTCCACCTAGGGGCCTTTTACCCCAGCAAGCTACGCAGGGGCCCACCTCTCTCCCTGGACTTGCAGGATAGGCCCCAGGGTGCCCCCTGGCCCTCCACCTAGGGGCCACGGACACCAGGAAGCTACCCAGGGGTCCACAACTCTCCCTGGACTTGCAGTAGAAGCCCCAGGGTGCCCCCTTGCCCTCCACAAAGTGGTCTCTGATCCCAGCAAGCAACCCAGTGGTCCACCTTTCTCCCTGGACTTGCAGGAAAGGCCCCAGGGTGCCCCCTGGCCCTCCACCTAGGGGCCTCTGACCCCAGCAAGCTACCCAGGGGTCCACCTCTCTCCCTGGACTTGTAGTACAATCCCCAGGGTGCCCCCTTACCCTTCACCAAGGGGCCTCTGACCCCAGCAAGCTACCCAGGGGTCCACCTCTCTCCCTGCACTTGCAGGATAGGCCCCAGGGTGCCCCCTGGCCCTCCACCTGGGGCCTCTGACCCCAGCAAGCTACCCAGGGATCCACCTCTCTCCCTGGACTTGCAGTAAAGGCCCTAGGGAACCCCCTGGCCCTCCACCTAGGGGCTTCTGAGCCCAGCAAGCTACCCAGGGGTCCATAACTCTCCCTGGACTTGCAGTAGAAGCCCCAGGGTGCCCCCTTGCCCTCCACAAAGTGGTCTCTGACCCCAGCAAGCAACCCAGTGGTCCACCTTTCTCCCTGGACTTGCAGGAAAGGCCCCAGGGTGCCCCCTGGCCCTCCACCTAGGGGCCTCTGACAACAGGAAGCTACCCAGGGGTCCACCTCTCTCCCTGGACTTGTAGTAAAGGCCCCAGGGTGCCCCCTGGCCCTGCACCAAGGGGCTTCAGACCCTAGCAAGCTACCCAGGGGTCTACCTCTCTCCCTGGACTTGCAGTAGAGGCCATAGTGTGCCCCCTGGCCCTCCACTTATGGGCCTCTGACCCCAGGAAGCTACCCAGGGGTCCATATCTCTCCCTGGACTTGCAGGATAGGCCGAAGGGTGCCCCCTGGCCCTCCACCTAGTTGCCACGGACCCCAGGAAGCTACCCAGGGGTCCAGAACTCCCCCTGGACTTGCAGTAGAAGCCCCAGGGTGCCCCCTTGGCCTTGACAAAGTGGTCTCTGACCCCAGCAAGCAACCCAGTGGTCCACCTTTCTCCCTTGACTTGCAGGAAAGGCCCCAGGGTGCCCTCTGGCCCTCCACCTAGGGGCCTCTGACCCCAGCAAGCTACCCAGGGGTCCACCTCTCTCCCTAGACTTGTAGTATAGGCCCCAGGGTGCCCCCTTACCATGCACCAAGGGGCCTCTGACCCAAGCAAGCTACCCAGGGGTCCACCTCTCTCCCTGGACTTGCAGGATAGGCCCCAGGGTGCCCCCTGGCCCTCCACCTAGGGGCCTCTGACCCCAGCAAGCTACCCAGGGATCCACCTCTCTCCCTGGACTTGCAGTAAAGGCCCTAGGGTACCCCCTGGCCCTCCACTTAGGGGCTTCTGACCCCAGCAAGCTACCCAGGGGTCCATAACTCTCCCTGGACTTGCAGGATAGGCCCCAGTGTGCCCCCTGGCCCTCCACCTATGGGCCTTTGACCCCAGCAAGCTACCCAGGGGTCCACCTCTGTCCCTGGACTTGCAGTAAAGGCCCCAGGAAGCCCCCTGACCCTCCACCTAGGGGCCTCTGACCCCAGCAAGCTACCCATGTGTCCACCTCTCTTTCTTGACTTGCAGTAGATTCCCCAGGGTGCCCCCTGGCCCTCCACCTAGGGGCCTCTGACCCCAGCAAGCTACCCAGGGGTCCACTTCTCTCCCTGGACTTGCAGGATAGGCCCCAGGGTGCCCCCTGGCCCTCCACCTAGGGGCCTCTGATCCCAGCAAGCTACCCAGGGGTCCACCTCTCTCCCTGGACTTGTAGTATAGGCCCCAGGGTGCCCCCTGGCCCTCCACCTAGGGGCCTCTGACCCAAGCAAGCTACCCAGATGTCCACCTCTCTCCCTGGACTTGCAGGATAGGCCCCAGGGTGCCCCCTGGCCCTCCACCTAGGGGCCTCTGACCCCAGCAAGCTACCCAGGGGTCCACCTCTCTGCCTGGACTTGCAGGATAGGCCCCAGCGTGCCCCCTGGCCCTCCACCTAGGGGCCTCTGACCCCAGGAAGCTACCCAGGGGTCCACCTCTCTCCCTGTACTTGCAGTAGAGGCCCCAGGTTGCCCCTTGTCCTCCACAAAGTGGTCTCTGACCCCAGTAAGCAACCCAGTGGTCCACCTCTCTCCCTGGACTTGCAGGATAGGCCCCAGGGTGCCCCATGGCCCTCCACCTAGGGGCCTCTGACCCCAGCAAGCTACCCAGGGATCCACCTCTCTCCCTGGACTTGCAGTAAAGGCCTTAGGGTACCCCCTGGCCCTCCACCTAGGGGCCTCTGACCCCAGCAAGCTACAAAGGGGTCCACAACTCTCCCTGGACTTGCAGGATAGGCCCCACGGTGCCCCCTGGCCCTCCACTTAGGGGCCTCTGACCCCAGAAAGCTATCCAGGGGTCCACCTCTCTCCGTGGACTTGCAGGATAGGCCCCAGGGTGCCCTCTTGCCCTCCACCTAGGGGCCTCTGACCCCAGCAAGCTACCCAGGGGTCCGACTCTCTCCCTGGACTTGCAGCATAGGCCCCAGGGTGCCCCCTCTCCCTCCACCTAGGGGCCTCTGACCCCAGCAAGCAACCCAGGGGTCCACCCCTCTCCCTGCACATGAAGTATAGGCCCCAGGGTGCCCCTGCCCCTCCACCTAGGGGCCTCTGACCCCAGCAAGCTACCCAGGGGTCCACTTCTCTCCCTGGACTTGCAGGATAGGGCCCAGGGTGCCCCCTGGCCCTCCACCTAGGGGCCTCTGACCCCAGCAAGCTACCCAGGGGTCCACTTCTCTCCCTGGACTTGCAGGATAGGGCCCAGGGTGCCCCCTGGCCCTCCACCTAGGGGCCTCTGATCCCAGCAAGCTACCCAGGGGTCCACCTCTCTCCCTGGACTTGTAGTATAGGCCCCAGGGTGCCCCCTGGCCCTCCACCTAGTTGCCTCTGACCCAAGCAAGCTACCCAGGGGTCCACAACTCCCCCTGGACTTGCAGTAGAAGCCCCAGGGTGCCCCCTTGGCCTTCACAAAGTGGTCTCTGACCCCAGCATGCAACCCAGTTGTCCACCTTTCTCCCTTGACTTGCAGGAAAGGCCCCAGGGTGCCCCCTGGCCCTCCACCTAGGGGCCTCTGACCCCAGCAAGCTACCTAGGGGTCCACCTCTCTCCCTGGTCTTGTAGTATAGGCCCCAGGGTGCCCCCTAGCCCTCCACCTAGGGGTCTCTGACCCCAGCAAACTACCTAGGGGTCCACCTCTCTCCCTGGTCTTGTAGTATAGGCCCCAGGGTGCCCCCTTACCATGCACCAAGGGGCCTCTTACCCCAGCAAGCTACCCAGGGGTCCACCTTTCTCCCTGGACTTGCAGGAAAGGCCCCAGGGAGCCCCCTTGCCTTTAACAAAGAGGCCTCTCACCCTAGCAAGCTACCCAGGGGTCCACAACTCTCCCTGGACTTGCAGGATAGGCCCCAGGGTGCCCCCTGGCCCTCCACCTAGGGGCCTCTGACCCCAGGAAGCTACCCAGGGGTCCACCTCTCTCCCTGGACTTGCAGTAGAGGCCCCAGGGTGCCCCCTGCCCCCCACAAAGTAGTCTATGACCCCAGCAAGCAACCCAGTGGTCCACCTCTCTCCCTGGACTTGCAGGATAGGCCCCAGGGTGCCCCCTGGCCCTCCACCTAGGGGCCTCTGACCCCAGCAAGCTACCCAGGGATCCACCTCTCTCCCTGCACTTGCAGTAAAGGCCCTAGGGTACCCCCTTGCCCTCCACCTAGGGGCTTCTGACCCCAGCAAGCTACCCAGGGGTCCATAACTCTCCCTGGACTTGCGGTAGAGGCCCCAGGGTGCCCCCTTGCCCTCCACCTAGGGGTCTCTGACACCAGCAAGCTACCCATGGGTCCACCTCTCTCCCTGGACTTGCAGTAAAGGCCCTAGGGTACCCCCTTGCCCTCCACCTAGGGGCCTCTGACCCCAGGAAGCTACCCAGGGGTCCACCTCTCTCCCTGGGCTTGCAGTAGAGGCCCCAGGGTGCCCCCTTGCCCCCCAGAAAGTGGTCTCTGACCCCAGCAAGCAACCCAGTGGTCCACCTCTCTCCCTGGACTTGCAGGATAGGCCCCAGGGTGCCCCCTGGCCCTCCACCTAGGGCCTCTGACCCCAGCAAGCTACCCAGGGGTCCATAACTCTCCCTGGACTTGCAGTAGAGGCCCCAGGGTGCCCCCTGGCCCTTCACCTAGGGGCCTCTGAGCCCAGCAAACTACCCAAGGGTCCCCCTCTCTTCCTGGACTTACAGTAGAGGCCCCAGGGAGCCCCCTTGCCCTCCACAAAGGGGCCAAGGACCCCAGAAAGCTACCCAGGGGTCCACCTCTCTCCCTGGACTTGCGGTAGAGGCCCCAGGGTGCCCCCTTGCCCTCCACCTAGGGGTCTCTGACACCAGCAAGCTACCCATGGGTCCACAACTCTCCCTGGATTTGCAGGATAGGCCCCAGGGTGCCCCCTGGCCCTCCACCTAGGGGCCTCTGACCCCAGCAAGCTACCCAGGGGTCCACCTCTCTCCCTGGACTTGCAGGATAGGCCCCAGGGTGCCCTCTGGCCCTCCACCTAGGGGCCTCTGACCCCAGCAAGCTACCCATGGGTCCACAACTCTCCCTGGATTTGCAGGATAGGCCCCAGGGTGCCCCCTAGCCCTCCACCTAGGGGCCTCTGACCCCAGCAAGCTACCCAGGGGTCCACCTCTCTCCCTGGACTTGCAGTAGAGGCCCCAGGGTGCCCCCTTGCCCTCCACAAAGTGGTCTCTGACCCCAGCAAGCAACCCAGTGGTCCACCTCTCTCCCTGGACTTGCAGGATAGGCCCCAGGGTGCCCCTTGGTCCTCAACCTAGGGGCCTCTGACCCCAGCAAGCTACCCAGGGATCCACCTCTCTCCCTGGACTTGCATTAAAGGCCCTAGGGTATCCCCTGGCCCTCCACCTAGGGGCTTCTGACCCCAGCAAGCTACCCAGGGGTCCATAACTCTCCCTGGACTTGCAGTAGAGGCCCCAGGGTGCCCCCTGGCCCTCCACCTAGGGGCCTCTGACCCCAGCAAGCTACCCAGGGGTACACCTCTCTCCCTGGACTTGCAGTATAGGCCCCAGGGTGCCCCTTGGCCCTCCACATAGGGGCCTCTGACCCCAGCAAGCTACCCAGGGGTCCACCTCTCTCCCTGGACTTGCAGTAGAGGCCCCAATAAGCCCTCTGGCCCTCCACCTAGGGGCCTTTTACCCCAGCAAGCTACGCAGGGGCCCACCTCTCTCCCTGGACTTGCAGGATAGGCCCCAGGGTGCCCCCTGGCCCTCCACCTAGGGGCCACGGACACCAGGAAGCTACCCAGGGGTCCACAACTCTCCCTGGACTTGCAGTAGAAGCCCCAGGGTGCCCCCTTGCCCTCCACAAAGTGGTCTCTGATCCCAGCAAGCAACCCAGTGGTCCACCTTTCTCCCTGGACTTGCAGGAAAGGCCCCAGGGTGCCCCCTGGCCCTCCACCTAGGGGCCTCTGACCCCAGCAAGCTACCCAGGGGTCCACCTCTCTCCCTGGACTTGTAGTACAATCCCCAGGGTGCCCCCTTACCCTTCACCAAGGGGCCTCTGACCCCAGCAAGCTACCCAGGGGTCCACCTCTCTCCCTGCACTTGCAGGATAGGCCCCAGGGTGCCCCCTGGCCCTCCACCTGGGGCCTCTGACCCCAGCAAGCTACCCAGGGATCCACCTCTCTCCCTGGACTTGCAGTAAAGGCCCTAGGGAACCCCCTGGCCCTCCACCTAGGGGCTTCTGAGCCCAGCAAGCTACCCAGGGGTCCATAACTCTCCCTGGACTTGCAGTAGAAGCCCCAGGGTGCCCCCTTGCCCTCCACAAAGTGGTCTCTGACCCCAGCAAGCAACCCAGTGGTCCACCTTTCTCCCTGGACTTGCAGGAAAGGCCCCAGGGTGCCCCCTGGCCCTCCACCTAGGGGCCTCTGACAACAGGAAGCTACCCAGGGGTCCACCTCTCTCCCTGGACTTGTAGTAAAGGCCCCAGGGTGCCCCCTGGCCCTGCACCAAGGGGCTTCAGACCCTAGCAAGCTACCCAGGGGTCTACCTCTCTCCCTGGACTTGCAGTAGAGGCCATAGTGTGCCCCCTGGCCCTCCACTTATGGGCCTCTGACCCCAGGAAGCTACCCAGGGGTCCATATCTCTCCCTGGACTTGCAGGATAGGCCGAAGGGTGCCCCCTGGCCCTCCACCTAGTTGCCACGGACCCCAGGAAGCTACCCAGGGGTCCAGAACTCCCCCTGGACTTGCAGTAGAAGCCCCAGGGTGCCCCCTTGGCCTTGACAAAGTGGTCTCTGACCCCAGCAAGCAACCCAGTGGTCCACCTTTCTCCCTTGACTTGCAGGAAAGGCCCCAGGGTGCCCTCTGGCCCTCCACCTAGGGGCCTCTGACCCCAGCAAGCTACCCAGGGGTCCACCTCTCTCCCTAGACTTGTAGTATAGGCCCCAGGGTGCCCCCTTACCATGCACCAAGGGGCCTCTGACCCAAGCAAGCTACCCAGGGGTCCACCTCTCTCCCTGGACTTGCAGGATAGGCCCCAGGGTGCCCCCTGGCCCTCCACCTAGGGGCCTCTGACCCCAGCAAGCTACCCAGGGATCCACCTCTCTCCCTGGACTTGCAGTAAAGGCCCTAGGGTACCCCCTGGCCCTCCACTTAGGGGCTTCTGACCCCAGCAAGCTACCCAGGGGTCCATAACTCTCCCTGGACTTGCAGGATAGGCCCCAGTGTGCCCCCTGGCCCTCCACCTATGGGCCTTTGACCCCAGCAAGCTACCCAGGGGTCCACCTCTGTCCCTGGACTTGCAGTAAAGGCCCCAGGAAGCCCCCTGACCCTCCACCTAGGGGCCTCTGACCCCAGCAAGCTACCCATGTGTCCACCTCTCTTTCTTGACTTGCAGTAGATTCCCCAGGGTGCCCCCTGGCCCTCCACCTAGGGGCCTCTGACCCCAGCAAGCTACCCAGGGGTCCACTTCTCTCCCTGGACTTGCAGGATAGGCCCCAGGGTGCCCCCTGGCCCTCCACCTAGGGGCCTCTGATCCCAGCAAGCTACCCAGGGGTCCACCTCTCTCCCTGGACTTGTAGTATAGGCCCCAGGGTGCCCCCTGGCCCTCCACCTAGGGGCCTCTGACCCAAGCAAGCTACCCAGATGTCCACCTCTCTCCCTGGACTTGCAGGATAGGCCCCAGGGTGCCCCCTGGCCCTCCACCTAGGGGCCTCAGACCCTAGCAAGCTACCCAGGGGTCCACCTCTCTTCCTGGACTTGCAGTAGAGGCCCCAATAAGCCCCCTGGCCCTCCACCTAGGGGCCTAAGACCCCAGCAAGCTACCTAAGAGTCCACCTCTCTCCCTGGACTTGCAGTAGAGGCCCCAAGGAGCCCCCTTGCCCTCCACAAAGGGGCCAAGGACCCCAGAAAGCTACCTAGGGGTCCACCTCTCTCCCTGGACTTGCGGTAGAGGCCCCAGGGTGCCCCCTTGCCCTCCACCTAGGGGTCTCTGACACCAGCAAGCTACCCATGGGTCCACAACTCTCCCTGGATTTGCAGGATAGGCCCCAGGGTGCCCCCCTGGCCCTCCACCTAGGGGCCTCTGACCCCAGCAAGCTACCCAGGGGTCCAACTCTCTCCCTGGACTTGCAGGATAGGCGCCAGGGTTCCCCCTGGCCCTCCACCTAGGGGCCTCTGACCCCAGGAAGCTACCCAGGGGTCCACCTCTCTCCCTGGACTTGCAGTAGAGGCCCCAGGGTGCCCCCTTGCCCTCCACAAAGTGGTCTCTGACCCCAGCAAGCAACCCTGTGGTCCACCTCTCTCCCTGGACTTGCAGGATAGGCCCCAGGGTGCCCCTTGGTCCTCAACCTAGGGGCCTCTGACCCCAGCAAGCTACCCAGGGATCCACCTCTCTCCCTGGACTTGCATTAAAGGCCCTAGGGTATCCCCTGGCCCTCCACCTAGGGGCTTCTGACCCCAGCAAGCTACCCAGGGGTCCATAACTCTCCCTGGACTTGCAGTAGAGGCCCCAGGGTGCCCCCTGGCCCTCCACCTAGGGGCCTCTGACCCCAGCAAGCTACCCAGGGGTACACCTCTCTCCCTGGACTTGCAGTATAGGCCCCAGGGTGCCCCTTGGCCCTCCACATAGGGGCCTCTGACCCCAGGAAGCTACCCAGGGGTCCACCTCTCTCCCTGGACTTGCAGTAGAGGCCCCAATAAGCCCTCTGGCCCTCCACCTAGGGGCCTTTTACCCCAGCAAGCTATGCAGGGGCCCACCTCTCTCCCTGGACTTGCAGGATAGGCCCCAGGGTGCCCCCTGGCCCTCCACCTAGGGGCCACGGACACCAGGAAGCTACCCAGGGGTCCACAACTCTCCCTGGACTTGCAGTAGAAGCCCCAGGGTGCCCCCTTGCCCTCCACAAAGTGGTCTCTGATCCCAGCAAGCAACCCAGTGGTCCACCTTTCTCCCTGGACTTGCAGGAAAGGCCCCAGGGTGCCCCCTGGCCCTCCACCTAGGGGCCTCTGACCCCAGCAAGCTACCCAGGGGTCCACCTCTCTCCCTGGACTTGTAGTACAATCCCCAGGGTGCCCCCTTACCCTGCACCAAGGGGCCTCTGACCCCAGCAAGCTACCCAGGGGTCCACCTCTCTCCCTGCACTTGCAGGATAGGCCCCAGGGTGCCCCCTGGCCCTCCACCTAGGGGCCTCTGACCCCAGCAAGCTACCCAGGGATCCACCTCTCTCCCTGGACTTGCAGTAAAGGCCCTAGGGTACCCCCTGGCCCTCCACCTAGGGGCTTCTGACCCCAGCAAGCTACCCAGGGGTCCATAACTCTCCCTGGACTTGCAGTAGAAGCCCCAGGGTGCCCCCTTGCCCTCCACAAAGTGGTCTCTGACCCCAGCAAGCAACCCAGTGGTCCACCTTTCTCCCTGGACTTGCAGGAAAGGCCCCAGGGTGCCCCCTGGCCCTCCACCTAGGGGCCTCTGACCCCAGGAAGCTACCCAGGGGTCCACCTCTCTCCCTGGACTTGTAGTAAAGGCCCCAGGGTGCCCCCTGGCCCTGCACCAAGGGGCCTCAGACCCTAGCAAGCTACCCAGGGGTCTACCTCTCTCCCTGGACTTGCAGTAGAGGCCATAGTGTGCCCCCTGGCCCTCCACCTATGGGCCTCTGACCCCAGCAAGCTACCCAGGGGTCCACCTCTCTCCCTGGACTTGCAGGATAGGACCCAGGGTGCCCTCTGGCCCTCCAGCTAGAGGCTTCTGACCCCTGGAAGCTACCCAGGGGTCCACCTCTCTCCCTGGACTTGCAGTAGAGGCCCCAATAAGCCCCCTGGCCCTCCACCTAGGGGCCTAAGACCCCAGCAAGCTACCCAAGGGTCCACCTCTCTCCCTGGACTTGCAGTAGAGGCCCCAGGGTGTCCCCTTGCCCTCCACCAAGGGGCCTCTGACCCCAGCACGCTACCCAGGGGTCCATATCTCTCCCTGGACTTGCAGGATAGGCCGAAGGGTGCCCCCTGGCCCTCCACCTAGTTGCCACGGACCCCAGGAAGCTACCCAGGGGTCCACAACTCCCCCTGGACTTGCAGTAGAAGCCCCAGGGTGCCCCCTTGGCCTTGACAAAGTGGTCTCTGACCCCAGCAAGCAACCCAGTGGTCCACCTTTCTCCCTTGACTTGCAGGAAAGGCCCCAGGGTGCCCTCTGGCCCTCCACCTAGGGGCCTCTGACCCCAGCAAGCTACCCAGGGGTCCACCTCTCTCCCTAGACTTGTAGTATAGGCCCCAGGGTGCCCCCCTACCATGCACCAAGGGGCCTCTGACCCAAGCAAGCTACCCAGGGGTCCACCTCTCTCCCTGGACTTGCAGGATAGGCCCCAGGGTGCCCCCTGGCCCTCCACCTAGGGGCCTCTGACCCCAGCAAGCTACCCAGGGGTCCACCTCTCTCCCTGGACTTGCAGGATAGGCCCCAGGGTGCCCCCTGGCCCTCCACCTAGGGGCCTCTGACCCCAGCAAGCTACCCAGGGATCCACCTCTCTCCCTGGACTTGCAGTAAAGGCCCTAGGGTACCCCTGGCCCTCCACCTAGGGGCTTCTGACCCCAGCAAGCTACCCAGGGGTCCATAACTCTCCCTGGACTTGCAGGATAGGCCCCAGTGTGCCCCCTGGCCCTCCACCTAGGGGCCTCTGACCCCAGCAAGCTACCCAGGGGTCCATAACTCTCCCTGGACTTGCAGGATAGGCCCCAGTGTGCCCCCTGGCCCTCCACCTATGGGCCTTTGACCCCAGCAATCTACCCAGGGGTCCACCTCTGTCCCTGGACTTGCAGTAAAGGCCCCAGGAAACCCCCTGGCCCTCCACCTAGGGGCCTCTGACCCCAGCAAGCTACCCATGTGTCCACCTCTCTTTCTTGACTTGCAGTAGATTCCCCAGGGTGCCCCCTGGCCCTCCACCTAGGGGCCTCTGACCCCAGCAAGCTACCCAGGGGTCCACTTCTCTCCCTGGACTTGCAGGATAGGCCCCAGGGTGCCCCCTGGCCCTCCACCTAGGGGCCTCTGATCCCAGCAAGCTACCCAGGGGTCCACCTCTCTCCCTGGACTTGTAGTATAGGCCCCAGGGTGCCCCCTGGCCCTCCACCTAGGGGCCTCTGACCCCAGCAAGCTACCCAGATGTCCACCTCTCTCCCTGGACTTGCAGGATAGGCCCCAGGGTGCCCCCTTGCCCTCCACCTAGGGGCCTCAGACCCTAGCAAGCTACCCAGGGGTCCACCTCTCTTCCTGGACTTGCAGTAGAGGCCCCAATAAGCCCCCTGGCCCTCCACCTAGGGGCCTAAGACCCCAGCAAGCTACCTAAGAGTCCACCTCTCTCCCTGGATTTGCAGTAGAAGCCCCAGGGTGTCCCCTTGCCCTCCACCAAGGGGCCTTTGACCCCAGCAAGCTACCCAGGGGTCCACCTCTCTCCCTGGACTTGCAGTAGAGGCCCCAATAAGCCCCCTGGCCCTCCACCTAGGGGCCTAAGACCCCAGCAAGCTACCCAAGGGTCCACCTCTCTCCCTGGACTTGCAGTAGAGGCCCCAGGGTGCCCCCTGGCCCTACACCTAGGGGCCTCTGACCCCAGCAAGCTACCCAGGGGTCCACCTCTCTCCCTGGACTTGCAGGAAAGGCCCCAGCGTGCCCCCTGGCCCTCCACCTAGGGGCCTCTGACCCCAGCTAGCTACCCAGATGTCCACCTCTCTTCCTGGACTTGCAGGATAGGCCCCAGGGTGCCCCCTGGCCCTCCACCAAGGGGCCTCTGACCCCAGCAAGCTACCCAGGGGTCCACTTCTCTCCCTGGACTTGTAGTATAGGCCCCAGGGTGCCCCCTGGCCCACCACCTAGGGGCCTCAGACCCCAGCAAGCTACCCAGGGGTCCACCTCTCTTCCTGGACTTGCAGTAGAGGCCCCAATAAGCCCCTTGGCCCTCCACCTAGGGGCCTAAGACCCCAGCAAGCTACCTAAGAGTCCACCTCTCTCCCTGGACTTGCAGTAGAGGCCCCAGGGTGTCCCCTTGCCCTCCACCAAGGGGCCTTTGACCCCAGCAAGCTACCCAGGGGTCCACCTCTCTCCCTGGACTTGCAGTAGAGGCCCCAATAAGCCCCCTGGCCCTCCACCTAGGGGCCTAAGACCACAGCAAGCTACCTAAGGGTCCACCTCTCTCCCTGGACTTGCAGTAGAGGCCCCAGGGTGTCCCCTTGCCCTCCACCAAGGGGACTCTGACCCCAGAACGCTACCCAGGGGTCCACATCTCTCCCTGGACTTGCAGGTTAGGCCGAAGGGTGCCCCCTGGCCCTCCACCTAGTTGCCTCTGACCCAAGCAAGCTACCCAGGGATCCACCTCTCTCCCTGGACTTGCAGTAAAGGCCCTAGGGTACCCCCTTGCCCTCCACCTAGGGGCTTCTGACCCCAGCAAGCTACCCAGGGGTCCATAACTCTCCCTGGACTTGCAGTAGAGGCCCCAGGGTGCCCCCTGGCCCTTCACCTAGGGGCCTCTGAGCCCAGCAAACTACCCAAGGGTCCCCCTCTCTCCCTGGACTTGCAGTAGAGGCCCCAGGGAGCCCCCTTGCCCTCCACAAAGGGGCCTAGGACCCCAGAAAGCTACCCAGGGGTCCACCTCTCTCCCTGGACTTTCGGTAGAGGCCCCAGGGGGCCCCCTTGCCCTCCACCTAGGTGTCTCTGACACCAGCAAGCTACCCAGGGGTCCACAACTCTCCCTCGACTTGCAGGATAGGCCCCAGGGTGCCCCCTGGCCCTCCACCTAGGGGCCTCTGACCCCAGCAAGCTACCCAGGGGTCCACCTCTCTCCCTGGACTTGCAGGATAGGCCCCAGCGTGCCCCCTGGCCCTCCACCTAGGGGCCTCTGACCCCAGCAAGCTACCCATGGATCCACCTCTCTCCCTGGACTTGCAGTAAAGGCCTTAGGGTACCCCCTGGCCCTCCACCTAGGGGCCTCTGACCCCAGCAAGCTACAAAGGGCCCCAGGGTGCCCCCTTGCCCTCCACCTAGGGGTCTCTGACACCAGCAAGCTACCCATGGGTCCACAACTCTCCCTGGATTTGCAGGATAGGCCCCAGGGTGCCCCCTGGCCCTCCACCTAGGGGCCTCTGACCCCAGCAAGCTACCCAGGGGTCCACCTCTCTCCCTGGACTTGCAGGATAGGCCCCAGGGTGCCCCCTTGCCCTCCACAAAGTGGTCTCTGACCCCAGCAAGCAACCCAGTGGTCCACCTCTCTCCCTGGACTTGCAGGATAGGCCCCAGGGTGCCCCTTGGTCCTCAACCTAGGGGCCTCTGACCCCAGCAAGCTACCCAGGGATCCACCTCTCTCCCTGGACTTGCATTAAAGGCCCTAGGGTATCCCCTGGCCCTCCACCTAGGGGCTTCTGACCCCAGCAAGCTACCCAGGGGTCCATAACTCTCCCTGGACTTGCAGTAGAGGCCCCAGGGTGCCCCCTGGCCCTCCACCTAGGGGCCTCTGACCCCAGCAAGCTACCCAGGGGTACACCTCTCTCCCTGGACTTGCAGTATAGGCCCCAGGGTGCCCCTTGGCCCTCCACATAGGGGCCTCTGACCCCAGGAAGCTACCCAGGGGTCCACCTCTCTCCCTGGACTTGCAGTAGAGGCCCCAATAAGCCCTCTGGCCCTCCACCTAGGGGCCTTTTACCCCAGCAAGCTACGCAGGGGCCCACCTCTCTCCCTGGACTTGCAGGATAGGCCCCAGGGTACCCCCTGGCCCTCCACCTAGGGGCCACGGACACCAGGAAGCTACCCAGGGGTCCACAACTCTCCCTGGACTTGCAGTAGAAGCCCCAGGGTGCCCCCTTGCCCTCCACAAAGTGGTCTCTGATCCCAGCAAGCAACCCAGTGGTCCACCTTTCTCCCTGGACTTGCAGGAAAGGCCCCAGGGTGCCCCCTGGCCCTCCACCTAGGGGCCTCTGACCCCAGCAAGCTACCCAGGGGTCCACCTCTCTCCCTGGACTTGTAGTACAATCCCCAGGGTGCCCCCTTACCCTGCACCAAGGGGCCTCTGACCCCAGCAAGCTACCCAGGGATCCACCTCTCTCCCTGGACTTGCAGTAAAGGCCCTAGGGTACCCCCTGGCCCTCCACCTAGGGGCTTCTGACCCCAGCAAGCTACCCAGGGGTCCATAACTCTCCCTGGACTTGCAGTAGAAGCCCCAGGGTGCCCCCTTGCCCTCCACAAAGTGGTCTCTGACCCCAGCAAGCAACCCAGTGGTCCACCTTTCTCCCTGGACTTGCAGGAAAGGCCCCAGGGTGCCCCCTGGCCCTCCACCTAGGGGCCTCTGACCCCAGGAAGCTACCCAGGGGTCCACCTCTCTCCCTGGACTTGTAGTAAAGGCCCCAGGGTGCCCCCTGGCCCTGCACCAAGGGGCTTCAGACCCTAGCAAGCTACCCAGGGGTCTACCTCTCTCCCTGGACTTGCAGTAGAGGCCATAGTGTGCCCCCTGGCCCTCCACTTATGGGCCTCTGACCCCAGCAAGCTACCCAGGGGTCCACCTCTCTCCCTGGACTTGCAGGATAGGACCCAGGGTGCCCTCTGGCCCTCCAGCTAGAGGCTTCTGACCCCAGGAAGCTACCCAGGGGTCCACCTCTCTCCCTGGACTTGCAGTAGAGGCCCCAATAAGCCCCCTGGCCCTCCACCTAGGGGCCTAAGACCCCAGCAAGCTACCCAAGGGTCCACCTCTCTCCCTGGACTTGCAGTAGAGGCCCCAGGGTGTCCTCTTGCCCTCCACCAAGGGGCCTCTGACCCCAGCACGCTACCCAGGGGTCCATATCTCTCCCTGGACTTGCAGGATAGGCCGAAGGGTGCCCCCTGGCCCTCCACCTAGTTGCCTCTGACCCAAGCAAGCTACCCAGGGATCCACCTCTCTCTCTGGACTTGCAGTAAAGGCCCTAGGGTACCCCCTTGCCCTCCACCTAGGGGCTTCTGACCCCAGCAAGCTACCCAGGGGTCCACCTCTCTCCCTGGACTTGCGGTAGAGGCCTCAGGGTGCCCCCTTGCCCTCCACCTAAGGGTCTCTGACACCAGCAAGCTACCCATGGGTTCACCTCTCTCCCTGGACTTGCAGTAAAGGCCCTAGGGTACCCCCTTGCCCTCCACCTAGGGGCCTCTGACCCCAGGAAGCTACCCAGGGGTCCACCTCTCTCCCTGGGCTTGCAGTAGAGGCCCCAGGGTGCCCCCTTGCCCCCCACAAAGTGGTCTCTGACCCCAGCAAGCAACCCAGTGGTCCACCTCTCTCCCTGGACTTGCAGGATAGGCCCCAGGGTGCCCCCTGGCCCTCCACCTAGGGGCCTCTGACCCCAGGAAGCTACCCAGGGGTCCACCTCTCTCCCTGGACTTGCAGTAGAGGCCCCAGGGTGCCCCCTTGCCCTCCACAAAGTGGTCTCTGACCCCAGCAAGCAACCCAGTGGTCCACCTCTCTCCCTGGACTTGCAGGATAGGCCCCAGGGTGCCCCTTGGTCCTCAACCTAGGGGCCTCTGACCCCAGCAAGCTACCCAGGGATCCACCTCTCTCCCTGGACTTGCATTAAAGGCCCTAGGGTATCCCCTGGCCCTCCACCTAGAGGCTTCTGACCCCAGCAAGCTACCCAGGGGTCCATAACTCTCCCTGGACTTGCAGTAGAGGCCCCAGGGTGCCCCCTGGCCCTCCACATAGGGGCCTCTGACCCCAGCAAGCTACCCAGGGGTCCACCTCTCTCCCTGGACTTGCAGTATAGGCCCCAGGGTGCCCCTTGGCCCTCCACATAGGGGCCTCTGACCCCAGCAAGCTACCCAGGGGTCCACCTCTCTCCCTGGACTTGCAGTAGAGGCCCCAATAAGCCCTCTGGCCCTCCATCTAGGGGCCTTTTACCCCAGCAAGCTACGCAGGGGTCCACCTCTCTCCCTGGACTTGCAGGATAGGCCCCAGGGTGCCCCCTGGCCCTCCACCTAGGGGCCACGGACACCAGGAAGCTACCCAGGGATCCACCTCTCTCCCTGGACTTGCAGTAAAGGCCCTAGGGTACCCCCTTGCCCTCCACCTAGGGGCTTCTGACCCCAGCAAGCTACCCAGGGGTCCACCTCCCTCCCTGGACTTGCGGTAGAGGCCCCAGGGTGCCCCCTTGCCCTCCACCTAGGGGTCTCTGACACCAGCAAGCTACCCATGGGTCCACCTCTCTCCCTGGACTTGCAGTAAAGGCCCTAGGGTACCCCCTTGCCCTCCACCTAGGGGCCTCTGACCCCAGGAAGCTACCCAGGGGTCCACCTCTCTCCCTGGGCTTGCAGTAGAGGCCCCAGGGTGCCCCCTGGCCCTCCACCTAGGGCCTCTGACCCCAGCAAGCTACCCAGGGATCCACCTCTCTCCCTGCACTTGCAGTAAAGGCCCAGGGTACCCCCTTGCCCTCCACCTAGGGGCTTCTGACCCCAGCAAGCTACCCAGGGGTCCATAACTCTCCCTGGACTTGCAGTAGAGGCCCCAGGGTGCCCCCTGGCCCTTCACCTAGGGGCCTCTGAGCCCAGCAAACTACCCAAGGGTCCCCCTCTCTTCCTGGACTTACAGTAGAGGCCCCAGGGAGCCCCCTTGCCCTCCACAAAGGGGCCAAGGACCCCAGAAAGCTACCCAGGGGTCCACCTCTCTCCCTGGACTTGTGGTAGAGGCCCCAGGGTGCCCCCTTGCCCTCCACTTAGGGGTCTCTGACACCAGCAAGCTACCCATGGGTCCACAACTCTCCCTGGATTTGCAGGATAGGCCCCAGGGTGCCCCCTGGCCCTCCACCTAGGGGCCTCTGACCCCAGGAAGCTACCCAGGGGTCCACCTCTCTCCCTGGACTTGCAGTAGAGGCCCCAGGGTGCCCCCTTGCCCTCCACAAAGTGGTCTCTGACCCCAGCAAGCAACCCAGTGGTCCACCTCTCTCCCTGGACTTGCAGGATAGGCCCCAGGGTGCCCCTAGGTCCCTAACCTAGGGGCCTCTGACCCCAGCAAGCTACCCAGGGATCCACCTCTCTCCCTGGACTTGCATTAAAGGCCCTAGGGTATCCCCTGGCCCTCCACCTAGGGACTTCTGACCCCAGCAAGCTACCCAGGGGTCCATAACTCTCCCTGGACTTGCAGTAGAGGCCCCAGGGTGCCCCCTGGCCCTCCACCTAGGGGCCTCTGACCCCAGCAAGCTACCCAGGGGTACACCTCTCTCCCTGGACTTGCAGTATAGGCCCCAGGGTGCCCCTTGGCCCTCCACATAGGGGCCTCTGACCCCAGGAAGCTACCCAGGGGTCCACCTCTCTCCCTGGACTTGCAGTAGAGGCCCCAATAAGCCCTCTGGCCCTCCACCTAGGGGCCTTTTACCCCAGCAAGCTACGCAGGGGCCCACCTCTCTCCCTGGACTTGCAGGATAGGCCGAAGGGTGCCCCCTGGCCCTCCACCTAGTTGCCACGGACCCCAGGAAGCTACCCAGGGGTCCACAACTCCCCCTGGACTTGCAGTAGAAGCCCCAGGGTGCCCCCTTGGCCTTGACAAAGTGGTCTCTGACCCCAGCAAGCAACCCAGTGGTCCACCTTTCTCCCTTGACTTGCAGGAAAGGCCCCAGGGTGCCCTCTGGCCCTCCACCTAGGGGCCTCTGACCCCAGCAAGCTACCCAGGGGTCCACCTCTCTCCCTAGACTTGTAGTATAGGCCCCAGGGTGCCCCCTGGCCCTCCACCTAGGGGCCTCTGACCCCAGCAAGCTACCCAGGGGTCCACCTCTCTCCCTGGACTTGTAGTACAATCCCCAGGGTGCCCCCTTACCCTGCACCAAGGGGCCTCTGACCCCAGCAAGCTACCCAGGGGTCCACCTCTCTCCCTGCACTTGCAGGATAGGCCCCAGGGTGCCCCCTTGCCCTCCACTTAGGGGTCTCTGACACCAGCAAGCTACCCATGGGTCCACAACTCTCCCTGGATTTGCAGGATAGGCCCCAGGGTGCCCCCTGGCCCTCCACCTAGGGGCCTCTGACCCCAGCAAGCTACCCAGGGGTCCACCTCTCTCCCTGGACTTGTAGTACAATCCCCAGGGTGCCCCCTTACCCTGCACCAAGGGGCCTCTGACCCCAGCAAGCTACCCAGGGGTCCACCTCTCTCCCTGCACTTGCAGGATAGGCCCCAGGGTGCCCCCTTGCCCTCCACTTAGGGGTCTCTGACACCAGCAAGCTACCCATGGGTCCACAACTCTCCCTGGACTTGCAGTAGAAGCCCCAGGGTGCCCCCTTGCCCTCCACAAAGTGGTCTCTGATCCCAGCAAGCAACCCAGTGGTCCACCTCTCTCCCTGGACTTGCAGTAGAGGCCCCAATAAGCCCCCTGGCCCTCCACCTAGGGGCCTAAGACCCCAGCAAGCTACCCAAGGGTCCACCTCTCTCCCTGGACTTGCAGTAGAGGCCCCAGGGTGTCCCCTTGCCCTCCACCAAGGGGCCTCTGACCCCAGCACGCTACCCAGGGGTCCATATCTCTCCCTGGATTTGCAGGATAGGCCCCAGGGTGCCCCCTGGCCCTCCACCTAGGGGCCTCTGACCCCAGCAAGCTACCCAGGGGTCCACCTCTCTCCCTGGACTTGCAGGATAGGCCCCAGGGTGCCCCCTGGCCCTCCACCTAGGGGCCTCTGACCCCAGGAAGCTACCCAGGGGTCCACCTCTCTCCCTGGACTTGCAGTAGAGGCCCCAGGGTGCCCCCTTGCCCTCCACAAAGTGGTCTCTGACCCCAGCAAGCAACCCAGTGGTCCACCTCTCTCCCTGGACTTGCAGTAGAGGCCCCAGGGTGCCCCCTTGCCCTCCACAAAGTGGTCTCTGACCCCAGCAAGCAACCCAGTGGTCCACCTCTCTCCCTGGACTTGCAGGATAGGCCCCAGGGTGCCCCTAGGTCCTCAACCTAGGGGCCTCTGACCCCAGCAAGCTACCCAGGGATCCACCTCTCTCCCTGGACTTGCATTAAAGGCCCTAGGGTATCCCCTGGCCCTCCACCTAGGGACTTCTGACCCCAGCAAGCTACCCAGGGGTCCATAACTCTCCCTGGACTTGCAGTAGAGGCCCCAGGGTGCCCCCTGGCCCTCCACCTAGGGGCCTCTGACCCCAGCAAGCTACCCAGGGGTACACCTCTCTCCCTGGACTTGCAGTATAGGCCCCAGGGTGCCCCTTGGCCCTCCACATAGGGGCCTCTGACCCCAGGAAGCTACCCAGGGGTCCACCTCTCTCCCTGGAATTGCAGTAGAGGCCCCAATAAGCCCTCTGGCCCTCCACCTAGGGGCCTTTTACCCCAGCAAGCTACGCAGGGGCCCACCTCTCTCCCTGGACTTGCAGGATAGGCCCCAGGGTGCCCCCTGGCCCTCCACCTAGGGGCCACGGACACCAGGAAGCTACCCAGGGGTCAACAACTCTCCCTGGACTTGCAGTAGAAGCCCCAGGGTGCCCCCTTGCCCTCCACAAAGTGGTCTCTGATCCCAGCAAGCAACCCAGTGGTCCACCTCTCTCCCTGGACTTGCAGTAGAGGCCCCAATAAGCCCCCTGGCCCTCCACCTAGGGGCCTAAGACCCCAGCAAGCTACCCAAGGGTCCACCTCTCTCCCTGGACTTGCAGTAGAGGCCCCAGGGTGTCCCCTTGCCCTCCACCAAGGGGCCTCTGACCCCAGCACGCTACCCAGGGGTCCATATCTCTCCCTGGACTTGCAGGATAGGCCGAAGGGTGCCCCCTGGCCCTCCACCTAGTTGCCACGGACCCCAGGAAGCTACCCAGGGGTCCACAACTCCCCCTGGACTTGCAGTAGAAGCCCCAGGGTGCCCCCTTGGCCTTGACAAAGTGGTCTCTGACCCCAGCAAGCAACCCAGTGGTCCACCTTTCTCCCTTGACTTGCAGGAAAGGCCCCAGGGTGCCCTCTGGCCCTCCACCTAGGGGCCTCTGACCCCAGCAAGCTACCCAGGGGTCCACCTCTCTCCCTAGACTTGTAGTATAGGCCCCAGGGTGCCCCCTGGCCCTCCACCTAGGGGCCTCTGACCCCAGCAAGCTACCCAGGGGTCCACCTCTCTCCCTGGACTTGTAGTACAATCCCCAGGGTGCCCCCTTACCCTGCACCAAGGGGCCTCTGACCCCAGCAAGCTACCCAGGGGTCCACCTCTCTCCCTGCACTTGCAGGATAGGCCCCAGGGTGCCCCCTGGCCCTCCACCTGGGGCCTCTGACCCCAGCAAGCTACCCAGGGATCCACCTCTCTCCCTGGACTTGCAGTAAAGGCCCTAGGGTACCCCCTGGCCCTCCACCTAGGGGCTTCTGACCCCAGCAAGCTACCCAGGGGTCCATAACTCTCCCTGGACTTGCAGTAGAAGCCCCAGGGTGCCCCCTTGCCCTCCACAAAGTGGTCTCTGACCCCAGCAAGCAACCCAGTGGTCCACCTTTCTCCCTGGACTTGCAGGAAAGGCCCCAGGGTGCCCCCTGGCCCTCCACCTAGGGGCCTCTGACCCCAGGAAGCTACCCAGGGGTCCACCTCTCTCCCTGGACTTGTAGTAAAGGCCCCAGGGTGCCCCCTGGCCCTGCACCAAGGGGCTTCAGACCCTAGCAAGCTACCCAGGGGTCTACCTCTCTCCCTGGACTTGCAGTAGAGGCCATAGTGTGCCCCCTGGCCCTCCACCTATGGGCCTCTGACCCCAGCAAGCTACCCAGGGGTCCACCTCTCTCCCTGGACTTGCAGGATAGGACCCAGGGTGCCCTCTGGCCCTCCAGCTAGAGGCTTCTGACCCCAGGAAGCTACCCAGGGGTCCACCTCTCTCCCTGGACTTGCAGTAGAGGCCCCAATAAGCCCCCTGGCCCTCCACCTAGGGGCCTAAGACCCCAGCAAGCTACCCAAGGGTCCACCTCTCTCCCTGGACTTGCAGTAGAGGCCCCAGGGTGTCCCCTTGCCCTCCACCAAGGGGCCTCTGACCCCAGCACGCTACCCAGGGGTCCATATCTCTCCCTGGACTTGCAGGATAGGCCGAAGGGTGCCCTCTGGCCCTCCACCTAGTTGCCACGGACCCCAGGAAGCTACCCAGGGGTCCACAACTCCCCCTGGACTTGCAGTAGAAGCCCAAGGGTGCCCCCTTGGCCTTGACAAAGTGGCCTCTGACCCCAGCAAGCAACCCAGGGGTCCACCTCTCTCCCTAGACTTGTAGTATAGGCCCCAGGGTGCCCCCTTACCATGCACCAAGGGGCCTCTGACCCAAGCAAGCTACCCAGGGGTCCACCTCTCTCCCTGGACTTGCAGGATAGGCCCCAGGGTGCCCCCTGGCCCTCCACCTAGGGGCCTCTGACCCCAGCAAGCTACCCAGGGATCCACCTCTCTCCCTGAACTTGCAGTAAAGGCCCTAGGGTACCCCCTGGCCCTCCACCTAGGGGCTTCTGACCCCAGCAAGCTACCCAGGGGTCCATAACTCTCCCTGGACTTGCAGGATAGGCCCCAGTGTGCCCCCTGGCCCTCCACCTATGGGCCTTTGACCCCAGCAAGCTACCCAGGGGTCCACCTCTGTCCCTGGACTTGCAGTAAAGGCCCCAGGAAGCCCCCTGGCCCTCCACCTAAGGGCCTCTGACCCCAGCAAGCTACCCATGTGTCCACCTCTCTTTCTTGACTTGCAGTAGATTCCCCAGGGTGCCCCCTGGCCCTCCACCTAGGGGCCTCTGACCCCAGCAAGCTACCCAGGGGTCCACTTCTCTCCCTGGACTTGCAGGATAGGCCCCAGGGTGCCCCCTGGCCCTCCACCTAGGGGCCTCTGATCCCAGCAAGCTACCCAGGGGTCCACCTCTCTCCCTGGACTTGTAGTATAGGCCCCAGGGTGCCCACTGGCCCTCCACCTAGGGGCCTCTGACCCCAGCAAGCTACCCAGATGTCCACCTCTCTCCCTGGACTTGCAGGATAGGCCCCAGGGTGCCCCCTGGCCCTCCACCTAGGGGCCTCAGACCCTAGCAAGCTACCCAGGGGTCCACCTCTCTTCCTGGACTTGCAGTAGAGGCCCCAATAAGCCCCCTGGCCCTCCACCTAGGGGCCTAAGACCCCAGCAAGCTACCTAAGAGTCCACCTCTCTCCCTGGACTTGCAGTAGAGGCCCCAGGGTGTCCCCTTGCCCTCCACCAAGGGGCCTTTGACCCCAGCAAGCTACCCAGGGGTCCACCTCTCTCCCTGGACTTGCAGTAGAGGCCCCAATAAGCCCCCTGGCCCTCCACCTAGGGGCCTAAGACCACAGCAAGCTACCCAAGGGTCCACCTCTCTCCCTGGACTTGCAGTAGAGGCCCCAGGGTGTCCCCTTGCCCTCCACCAAGGGGACTCTGACCCCAGAACGCTACCCAGGGATCCACATCTCTCCCTGGACTTGCAGGATAGGCCGAAGGGTGCCCCCTGGCCCTCCACCTAGTTGCCTCTGACCCAAGCAAGCTACCCAGGGATCCACCTCTCTCCCTGGACTAGCAGGATAGGCCGAAGGGTGCCCCCTGACCCTCCACCTAGGGGCTTCTGACCTCAGCAAGCTACCCAGGGGTCCACCTCTCTCCCTGGACTTGCGGTAGAGGCCCCAGGGTGCCCCCTTGCCCTCCACCTAGGGGTCTCTGACACCAGCAAGCTACCCATGGGTTCACCTCTCTCCCTGGACTTGCAGTAAAGGCCCTAGGGTACCCCTTGCCCTCCACCTAGGGGCCTCTGACCCCAGGAAGCTACCCAGGGGTCCACCTCTCTCCCTGGGCTTGCAGTAGAGGCCCCAGGGTGCCCCCTTGCCCCCCACAAAGTGGTCTCTGACCCCAGCAAGCAACCCAGTGGTCCACCTCTCTCCCTGGACTTGCAGGATAGGCCCCAGGGTGCCCCCTGGCCCTCCACCTAGGGGCCTCTGACCCCAGCAAGCTACCCAGGGATCCACCTCTCTCCCTGGACTTGCAGTAAAGGCCCAGGGTACCCCCTTGCCCTCCACCTAGGGGCTTCTGACCCCAGCAAGCTACCCAGGGGTCCATAACTCTCCCTGGACTTGCAGTAGAGGCCCCAGGGTGCCCCCTGGCCCTTCACCTAGGGGCCTCTGAGCCCAGCAAACTACCCAAGCGTCCCCCTCTCTTCCTGGACTTACAGTAGAGGCCCCAGGGAGCCCCCTTGCCCTCCACAAAGGGGCCAAGGACCCCAGAAAGCTACCCAGGGGTCCACCTCTCTCCCTGGACTTGCGGTAGAGGCCCCAGGGTGCCCCCTTGCCCTCCACCTAGGGGTCTCTGACACCAGCAAGCTACCCATGGGTCCACAACTCTCCCTGGATTTGCAGGATAGGCCCCAGGGTGCCCCCTGGCCCTCCACCTAGGGGCCTCTGACCCCAGCAAGCTACCCAGGGGTCCACCTCTCTCCCTGGACTTGCAGGATAGGCCCCAGGGTGCCCCCTGGCCCTCCACCTAGGGGCCTCTGACCCCAGGAAGCTACCCAGGGGTCCACCTCTCTCCCTGGACTTGCAGTAGAGGCCCCAGGGTGCCCCCTTGCCCTCCACAAAGTGGTCTCTGACCCCAGAAAGCAACCCAGTGGTCCACCTCTCTCCCTGGACTTGCAGGATAGGCCCCAGGGTGCCCCTTGGTCCTCAACCTAGGGGCCTCTGACCCCAGCAAGCTACCCAGGGATCCACCTCTCTCCCTGGACTTGCATTAAAGGCCCTAGGGTATCCACTGGCCCTCCACCTAGGGGCTTCTGACCCCAGCAAGCTACCCAGGGGTCCATAACTTTCCCTGGACTTGCAGTAGAGGCCCCAGGGTGCCCCCTGGCCCTCCACATAGGGGCCTCTGACCCCAGCAAGCTACCCAGGGGTCCACCTCTCTCCCTGGACTTGCAGTATAGGCCCCAGGGTGCCCCTAGGCCCTCCACATAGGGGCCTCTGACCCCAGCAAGCTACCCAGGGGTCCACCTCTCTCCCTGGACTTGCAGTAGAGGCCCCAATAAGCCCTCTGGCCCTCCACCTAGGGGCCTTTTACCCCAGCAAGCTACGCAGGGGTCCACCTCTCTCCCTGGACTTGCAGGATGGGCCCCAGGGTGCCCCCTGGCCCTCCACCTAGGGGCCACGGACCCCAGGAAGCTACCCAGGGGTCCACAACTCTCCCTGGACTTGCAGTAGAAGCCCCAGGGTGCCCCCTTGCCCTCCACAAAGTGGTCTCTGATCCCAGCAAGCAACCCAGTGGTCCATCTTTCTCCCTGGACTTGCAGGAAAGGCCCCAGGGTGCCCCCTGGCCCTCCACCTAGGGGCCTCTGACCCCAGCAAGCTACCCAGGGGTCCACCTCTCTCCCTGGACTTGCAAGATAGGCCCCAGGGTGCCCCCTGGCCCTCCACCTAGGGGCTTCTGACCCCAGCAAGCTACCCAGGGGTCCATAACTCTCCCTGGACTTGCAGTAGAAGCCCCAGGGTGCCCCATTGCTCTCCACAAAGTGGTCTCTGACCCCAGCAAGCAACCCAGTGGTCCACTTTTCTCCCTGGACTTGCAGGAAAGGCCCCAGGGTGCCCCCTGGCCCTCCACCTAGGGGCCTCTGACCCCAGGAAGCTACCCAGGGGTCCACCTCTCTCCCTGGACTTGTAGTAAAGGCCCCAGGGTGCCCCCTGGCCCTGCACCAAGGGGCCTCTGACCCCAGCAAGCTACCCAGGGGTCCACCTCTCTCCCTGGACTTGCAGGAAAGGCCCCAGGGTGCCCCCTGGCCCTCCACCTAGGGGCCTCTGACCCCAGGAAGCTACCCAGGGGTCCACCTCTCTCCCTGGACTTGCAGTAGAGGCCCCAGGGTGCCCCCTTGCCCTCCACAAAGTGGTCTCTGACCCCAGCAAGCAGCCCAGTGGTCCACCTCTCTCCCTGGACTTGCAGGATAGGCCCCAGGGTGCCCCTTGGTCCTCAACCTAGGGGCCTCTGACCCCAGCAAGCTACCCAGGGATCCACCTCTCTCCCTGGACTTGCATTAAAGGCCCTAGGGTATCCCCTGGCCCTCCACCTAGGGGCTTCTGACCCCAGCAAGGTACCCAGGGGTCCATAACTCTCCCTGGACTTGCAGTAGAGGCCCCATGGTGCCCCCTGGCCCTCCACCTAGGGGCCTCTGACCCCAGCAAGCTACCCAGGGGTACACCTCTCTCCCTGGACTTGCAGTATAGGCCCCAGGGTGCCCCTTGGCCCTCCACATAGGGGCCTCTGACCCCAGGAAGCTACCCAGGGGTCCACCTCTCTCCCTGGACTTGCAGTAGAGGCCCCAATAAGCCCTCTGGCCCTCCACCTAGGGGCCTTTTAGCCCAGCAAGCTACGCAGGGGTCCACCTCTCTCCCTGGACTTGCAGGATAGGCCCCAGGGTGCCCTCTGGCCCTCCACCTAGGGGCCACAGACACCAGGAAGCTACCCAGGGGTCCACAACTCTCCCTGGACTTGCAGTAAAAGCCCCAGGGTGCCCCCTTGCCCTCCACAAAGTGGTCTCTGATCCCAGCAAGCAACCCAGTGGTCCACCTTTCTCCCTGGACTTGCAGGAAAGGCCCCAGGGTGCCCCTGGCCCTCCACCTAGGGGCCTCTGACCCCAGCAAGCTACCCAGGGGTCCACCTCTCTCCCTGGACTTGTAGTACAATCCCCAGGGTGCCCCCTTACCCTGCACCAAGGGGCCTCTGACCCCAGCAAGCTACCCAGGGGTCCACCTCTCTCCCTGCACTTGCAGGATAGGCCCCAGGGTGCCCCCTGGCCCTCCACCTAGGGGCCTCTGACCCCAGCAAGCTACCCAGGGATCCACCTCTCTCCCTGGACTTGCAGTAAAGGCCCTAGGGTACCCCCTGGCCCTCCACCTAGGGGCTTCTGACCCCAGCAAGCTACCCAGGGGTCCATAACTCTCCCTGGACTTGCAGTAGAAGCCCCAGGGTGCCCCCTTGCCCTCCACAAAGTGGTCTCTGACCCCAGCAAGCAACCCAGTGGTCCACCTTTCTCCCTGGACTTGCAGGAAAGGCCCCAGGGTGCCCCCTGGCCCTCCACCTAGGGGCCTCTGACCCCAGGAAGCTACCCAGGGGTCCACCTCTCTCCCTGGACTTGTAGTAAAGGCCCCAGGGTGCCCCCTGGCCCTGCACCAAGGGGCCTCAGACCCTAGCAAGCTACCCAGGGGTCCACCTCTCTCCCTGGACTTGTAGTAAAGGCCCCAGGGTGCCCCCTGGCCCTGCACCAAGGGGCCTCAGACCCTAGCAAGCTAACCAGGGGTCCACCTCTCTCCCTGGACTTGCAGGATAGGACCCAGGGTGCCCTCTGGCCCTCCAGCTAGAGGCTTCTGACCCCAGGAAGCTACCCAGGGGTCCACCTCTCTCCCTGGACTTGCAGTAGAGGCCCCAATAAGCCCCCTGGCCCTCCACCTAGGGGCCTAAGACCCCAGCAAGCTACCCAAGGGTCCACCTCTCTCCCTGGACTTGCAGTAGAGGCCCCAGGGTGTCCCCTTGCCCTCCACCAAGGGGCCTCTGACCCCAGCACGCTACCCAGGGGTCAATATCTCTCCCTGGACTTGCAGGATAGGCCGAAGGGTGCCCCCTGGCCCTCCACCTAGTTGCCACGGACCCCAGGAAGCAACCCAGGGGTCCACAACTCCCCCTGGACTTGCAGTAGAAGCCCCAGGGTGCCCCCTTGGCCTTGACAAAGTGGTCTTTGACCCCAGCAAGCAACCCAGTGGTCCACCTTTCTCCCTTGACTTGCAGGAAAGGCCCCAGGGTGCCCTCTGGCCCTCCACCTAGGGGCCTCTGACCCCAGCAAGCTACCCAGGGGTCCACCTCTCTCCCTAGACTTGTAGTATAGGCCCCAGGGTGCCCCCTTACCATGCACCAAGGGGCCTCTGACCCAAGCAAGCTACCCAGGGGTCCACCTCTCTCCCTGGACTTGCAGGATAGGCCCCAGGGTGCCCCCTGGCCCTCCACCTAGGGGCCTCTGACCCCAGCAAGCTACCCAGGGATCCACCTCTCTCCCTGGACTTGCAGTAAAGGCCCTAGGGTACCCCCTGGCCCTCCACCTAGGGGCTTCTGACCCCAGCAAGCTACCCAGGGGTCCATAACTCTCCCTGGACTTGCAGGATAGGCACGAGGATGCCCCCTGGCCCTCCACCCAGGGGCCTCTGACCCCAGGAAGCTACCCAGGGGTCCACCTCTCTCCCTGGACTTGCAGGATAGGCCCCAGGGTGCCCCCTGGCCCTCCACCTAGGGGCCTCTGACCCCAGCAAGCTACCCAGGGATCCACCTCTCTCCCTGGACTTGCAGTAAAGGCCCTAGGGTACCCCCTGGCCCTCCACCTAGGGGCTTCTGACCCCAGCAAGCTACCCAGGGGTCCATAACTCTCCCTGGACTTGTAGTAAAGGCCCCAGGGTGCCCCCTGGCCCTGCACCAAGGGGCCTCAGACCGTAGCAAGCTACCCAGGGGTCTACCTCTCTCCCTGGACTTGCAGTAGAGGCCATATTGTGCCCCCTGGCCCTCCACCTATGGACCTCTGACCCCAGCAAGCTACCCAGGGGTCCACCTCTCTCCCTGGACTTGCAGTAGAGGCCCCAATACGCCCCCTGGCCCTCCACCTAGGGGCCTAAGACTCCAGCAAGCTACCCAAGGGTCCACCTCTCTCCCTGGACCTGCAGTAGAGGCCCCAGGGTGTCCCCTTGCCCTCCACCAAGGGGCCTAGGACCCCAGAAAGCTACCCAGGGGTCCACCTCTCTCCCTGGACTTGCGGTAGAGGCCCCAGGGGGCCCCCTTGCCCTCCACCTAGGGGTCTCTGACACCAGCAAGCTACCCAGGGGTCCACAACTCTCCCTGGACTTGCAGGATAGGCCCCAGGGTGCCCCCTGGCCCTCCACCTAGGGGCCTCTGACCCTAGCAAGCTACCCAAGGGTCCCCCTCTCTCCCTGGACTTGCACTAGAGGCCCCAGGGAGCCCCCTTGCCCTCCACAAAGGGGCCTAGGACCCCAGAAAGCTACCCAGGGGTCCACCTCTCTCCCTGGACTTGCGGTAGAGGCCCCAGGGGCCCCCTTGCCCTCCACCTAGGGGTCTCTGACACCAGCAAGCTACCCAGGGGTACACAACTCTCCCTGGACTTGCAGTATAGGCCCCAGGGTGCCCCCTGGCCCTCCACCTAGGGGCCTCTGACCCCAGCAAGCTACCCAGGGGTCCACCTCTCTGCCTGGACTTGCAGGATAGGCCCCAGCGTGCCCCCTGGCCCTCCACCTAGGGGCCTCTGACCCCAGGAAGCTACCCAGGGGTCCACCTCTCTCCCTGTACTTGCAGTAGAGGCCCCAGGTTGCCCCTTGTCCTCCACAAAGTGGTCTCTGACCCCAGTAAGCAACCCAGTGGTCCACCTCTCTCCCTGGACTTGCAGGATAGGCCCCAGGGTGCCCCATGGCCCTCCACCTAGGGGCCTCTGACCCCAGCAAGCTACCCAGGGATCCACCTCTCTCCCTGGACTTGCAGTAAAGGCCTTAGGGTACCCCCTGGCCCTCCACCTAGGGGCCTCTGACCCCAGCAAGCTACAAAGGGGTCCACAACTCTCCCTGGACTTGCAGGATAGGCCCCACGGTGCCCCCTGGCCCTCCACTTAGGGGCCTCTGACCCCAGAAAGCTATCCAGGGGTCCACCTCTCTCCGTGGACTTGCAGGATAGGCCCCAGGGTGCCCTCTTGCCCTCCACCTAGGGGCCTCTGACCCCAGCAAGCTACCCAGGGGTCCGACTCTCTCCCTGGACTTGCAGCATAGGCCCCAGGGTGCCCCCTCTCCCTCCACCTAGGGGCCTCTGACCCCAGCAAGCAACCCAGGGGTCCACCCCTCTCCCTGCACATGAAGTATAGGCCCCAGGGTGCCCCTGCCCCTCCACCTAGGGGCCTCTGACCCCAGCAAGCTACCCAGGGGTCCACTTCTCTCCCTGGACTTGCAGGATAGGGCCCAGGGTGCCCCCTGGCCCTCCACCTAGGGGCCTCTGACCCCAGCAAGCTACCCAGGGGTCCACTTCTCTCCCTGGACTTGCAGGAGAGGGCCCAGGGTGCCCCCTGGCCCTCCACCTAGGGGCCTCTGATCCCAGCAAGCTACCCAGGGGTCCACCTCTCTCCCTGGACTTGTAGTATAGGCCCCAGGGTGCCCCCTGGCCCTCCACCTAGTTGCCTCTGACCCAAGCAAGCTACCCAGGGGTCCACAACTCCCCCTGGACTTGCAGTAGAAGCCCCAGGGTGCCCCCTTGGCCTTCACAAAGTGGTCTCTGACCCCAGCATGCAACCCAGTTGTCCACCTTTCTCCCTTGACTTGCAGGAAAGGCCCCAGGGTGCCCCCTGGCCCTCCACCTAGGGGCCTCTGACCCCAGCAAGCTACCTAGGGGTCCACCTCTCTCCCTGGTCTTGTAGTATAGGCCCCAGGGTGCCCCCTAGCCCTCCACCTAGGGGTCTCTGACCCCAGCAAACTACCTAGGGGTCCACCTCTCTCCCTGGTCTTGTAGTATAGGCCCCAGGGTGCCCCCTTACCATGCACCAAGGGGCCTCTTACCCCAGCAAGCTACCCAGGGGTCCACCTTTCTCCCTGGACTTGCAGGAAAGGCCCCAGGGAGCCCCCTTGCCTTTAACAAAGAGGCCTCTCACCCTAGCAAGCTACCCAGGGGTCCACAACTCTCCCTGGACTTGCAGGATAGGCCCCAGGGTGCCCCCTGGCCCTCCACCTAGGGGCCTCTGACCCCAGGAAGCTACCCAGGGGTCCACCTCTCTCCCTGGACTTGCAGTAGAGGCCCCAGGGTGCCCCCTGCCCCCCACAAAGTAGTCTATGACCCCAGCAAGCAACCCAGTGGTCCACCTCTCTCCCTGGACTTGCAGGATAGGCCCCAGGGTGCCCCCTGGCCCTCCACCTAGGGGCCTCTGACCCCAGCAAGCTACCCAGGGATCCACCTCTCTCCCTGCACTTGCAGTAAAGGCCCTAGGGTACCCCCTTGCCCTCCACCTAGGGGCTTCTGACCCCAGCAAGCTACCCAGGGGTCCATAACTCTCCCTGGACTTGCGGTAGAGGCCCCAGGGTGCCCCCTTGCCCTCCACCTAGGGGTCTCTGACACCAGCAAGCTACCCATGGGTCCACCTCTCTCCCTGGACTTGCAGTAAAGGCCCTAGGGTACCCCCTTGCCCTCCACCTAGGGGCCTCTGACCCCAGGAAGCTACCCAGGGGTCCACCTCTCTCCCTGGGCTTGCAGTAGAGGCCCCAGGGTGCCCCCTTGCCCCCCAGAAAGTGGTCTCTGACCCCAGCAAGCAACCCAGTGGTCCACCTCTCTCCCTGGACTTGCAGGATAGGCCCCAGGGTGCCCCCTGGCCCTCCACCTAGGGCCTCTGACCCCAGCAAGCTACCCAGGGGTCCATAACTCTCCCTGGACTTGCAGTAGAGGCCCCAGGGTGCCCCCTGGCCCTTCACCTAGGGGCCTCTGAGCCCAGCAAACTACCCAAGGGTCCCCCTCTCTTCCTGGACTTACAGTAGAGGCCCCAGGGAGCCCCCTTGCCCTCCACAAAGGGGCCAAGGACCCCAGAAAGCTACCCAGGGGTCCACCTCTCTCCCTGGACTTGCGGTAGAGGCCCCAGGGTGCCCCCTTGCCCTCCACCTAGGGGTCTCTGACACCAGCAAGCTACCCATGGGTCCACAACTCTCCCTGGATTTGCAGGATAGGCCCCAGGGTGCCCCCTGGCCCTCCACCTAGGGGCCTCTGACCCCAGCAAGCTACCCAGGGGTCCACCTCTCTCCCTGGACTTGCAGGATAGGCCCCAGGGTGCCCTCTGGCCCTCCACCTAGGGGCCTCTGACCCCAGCAAGCTACCCATGGGTCCACAACTCTCCCTGGATTTGCAGGATAGGCCCCAGGGTGCCCCCTAGCCCTCCACCTAGGGGCCTCTGACCCCAGCAAGCTACCCAGGGGTCCACCTCTCTCCCTGGACTTGCAGTAGAGGCCCCAGGGTGCCCCCTTGCCCTCCACAAAGTGGTCTCTGACCCCAGCAAGCAACCCAGTGGTCCACCTCTCTCCCTGGACTT
Source organism: Danio rerio (assembly GCF_052040795.2). Lineage (NCBI taxonomy): Eukaryota > Metazoa > Chordata > Actinopteri > Cypriniformes > Danionidae > Danio > Danio rerio. The sequence continues at coordinate 65,305,030 of NC_141025.1, read as the reverse complement.
GCAGGATAGGCCCCAGGGTGCCCCTTGGTCCTCAACCTAGGGGCCTCTGACCCCAGCAAGCTACCCAGGGATCCACCTCTCTCCCTGGACTTGCATTAAAGGCCCTAGGGTATCCCCTGGCCCTCCACCTAGGGGCTTCTGACCCCAGCAAGCTACCCAGGGGTCCATAACTCTCCCTGGACTTGCAGTAGAGGCCCCAGGGTGCCCCCTGGCCCTCCACCTAGGGGCCTCTGACCCCAGCAAGCTACCCAGGGGTACACCTCTCTCCCTGGACTTGCAGTATAGGCCCCAGGGTGCCCCTTGGCCCTCCACATAGGGGCCTCTGACCCCAGCAAGCTACCCAGGGGTCCACCTCTCTCCCTGGACTTGCAGTAGAGGCCCCAATAAGCCCTCTGGCCCTCCACCTAGGGGCCTTTTACCCCAGCAAGCTACGCAGGGGCCCACCTCTCTCCCTGGACTTGCAGGATAGGCCCCAGGGTGCCCCCTGGCCCTCCACCTAGGGGCCACGGACACCAGGAAGCTACCCAGGGGTCCACAACTCTCCCTGGACTTGCAGTAGAAGCCCCAGGGTGCCCCCTTGCCCTCCACAAAGTGGTCTCTGATCCCAGCAAGCAACCCAGTGGTCCACCTTTCTCCCTGGACTTGCAGGAAAGGCCCCAGGGTGCCCCCTGGCCCTCCACCTAGGGGCCTCTGACCCCAGCAAGCTACCCAGGGGTCCACCTCTCTCCCTGGACTTGTAGTACAATCCCCAGGGTGCCCCCTTACCCTTCACCAAGGGGCCTCTGACCCCAGCAAGCTACCCAGGGGTCCACCTCTCTCCCTGCACTTGCAGGATAGGCCCCAGGGTGCCCCCTGGCCCTCCACCTGGGGCCTCTGACCCCAGCAAGCTACCCAGGGATCCACCTCTCTCCCTGGACTTGCAGTAAAGGCCCTAGGGAACCCCCTGGCCCTCCACCTAGGGGCTTCTGAGCCCAGCAAGCTACCCAGGGGTCCATAACTCTCCCTGGACTTGCAGTAGAAGCCCCAGGGTGCCCCCTTGCCCTCCACAAAGTGGTCTCTGACCCCAGCAAGCAACCCAGTGGTCCACCTTTCTCCCTGGACTTGCAGGAAAGGCCCCAGGGTGCCCCCTGGCCCTCCACCTAGGGGCCTCTGACAACAGGAAGCTACCCAGGGGTCCACCTCTCTCCCTGGACTTGTAGTAAAGGCCCCAGGGTGCCCCCTGGCCCTGCACCAAGGGGCTTCAGACCCTAGCAAGCTACCCAGGGGTCTACCTCTCTCCCTGGACTTGCAGTAGAGGCCATAGTGTGCCCCCTGGCCCTCCACTTATGGGCCTCTGACCCCAGGAAGCTACCCAGGGGTCCATATCTCTCCCTGGACTTGCAGGATAGGCCGAAGGGTGCCCCCTGGCCCTCCACCTAGTTGCCACGGACCCCAGGAAGCTACCCAGGGGTCCAGAACTCCCCCTGGACTTGCAGTAGAAGCCCCAGGGTGCCCCCTTGGCCTTGACAAAGTGGTCTCTGACCCCAGCAAGCAACCCAGTGGTCCACCTTTCTCCCTTGACTTGCAGGAAAGGCCCCAGGGTGCCCTCTGGCCCTCCACCTAGGGGCCTCTGACCCCAGCAAGCTACCCAGGGGTCCACCTCTCTCCCTAGACTTGTAGTATAGGCCCCAGGGTGCCCCCTTACCATGCACCAAGGGGCCTCTGACCCAAGCAAGCTACCCAGGGGTCCACCTCTCTCCCTGGACTTGCAGGATAGGCCCCAGGGTGCCCCCTGGCCCTCCACCTAGGGGCCTCTGACCCCAGCAAGCTACCCAGGGATCCACCTCTCTCCCTGGACTTGCAGTAAAGGCCCTAGGGTACCCCCTGGCCCTCCACTTAGGGGCTTCTGACCCCAGCAAGCTACCCAGGGGTCCATAACTCTCCCTGGACTTGCAGGATAGGCCCCAGTGTGCCCCCTGGCCCTCCACCTATGGGCCTTTGACCCCAGCAAGCTACCCAGGGGTCCACCTCTGTCCCTGGACTTGCAGTAAAGGCCCCAGGAAGCCCCCTGACCCTCCACCTAGGGGCCTCTGACCCCAGCAAGCTACCCATGTGTCCACCTCTCTTTCTTGACTTGCAGTAGATTCCCCAGGGTGCCCCCTGGCCCTCCACCTAGGGGCCTCTGACCCCAGCAAGCTACCCAGGGGTCCACTTCTCTCCCTGGACTTGCAGGATAGGCCCCAGGGTGCCCCCTGGCCCTCCACCTAGGGGCCTCTGATCCCAGCAAGCTACCCAGGGGTCCACCTCTCTCCCTGGACTTGTAGTATAGGCCCCAGGGTGCCCCCTGGCCCTCCACCTAGGGGCCTCTGACCCAAGCAAGCTACCCAGATGTCCACCTCTCTCCCTGGACTTGCAGGATAGGCCCCAGGGTGCCCCCTGGCCCTCCACCTAGGGGCCTCTGACCCCAGCAAGCTACCCAGGGGTCCACCTCTCTGCCTGGACTTGCAGGATAGGCCCCAGCGTGCCCCCTGGCCCTCCACCTAGGGGCCTCTGACCCCAGGAAGCTACCCAGGGGTCCACCTCTCTCCCTGTACTTGCAGTAGAGGCCCCAGGTTGCCCCTTGTCCTCCACAAAGTGGTCTCTGACCCCAGTAAGCAACCCAGTGGTCCACCTCTCTCCCTGGACTTGCAGGATAGGCCCCAGGGTGCCCCATGGCCCTCCACCTAGGGGCCTCTGACCCCAGCAAGCTACCCAGGGATCCACCTCTCTCCCTGGACTTGCAGTAAAGGCCTTAGGGTACCCCCTGGCCCTCCACCTAGGGGCCTCTGACCCCAGCAAGCTACAAAGGGGTCCACAACTCTCCCTGGACTTGCAGGATAGGCCCCACGGTGCCCCCTGGCCCTCCACTTAGGGGCCTCTGACCCCAGAAAGCTATCCAGGGGTCCACCTCTCTCCGTGGACTTGCAGGATAGGCCCCAGGGTGCCCTCTTGCCCTCCACCTAGGGGCCTCTGACCCCAGCAAGCTACCCAGGGGTCCGACTCTCTCCCTGGACTTGCAGCATAGGCCCCAGGGTGCCCCCTCTCCCTCCACCTAGGGGCCTCTGACCCCAGCAAGCAACCCAGGGGTCCACCCCTCTCCCTGCACATGAAGTATAGGCCCCAGGGTGCCCCTGCCCCTCCACCTAGGGGCCTCTGACCCCAGCAAGCTACCCAGGGGTCCACTTCTCTCCCTGGACTTGCAGGATAGGGCCCAGGGTGCCCCCTGGCCCTCCACCTAGGGGCCTCTGACCCCAGCAAGCTACCCAGGGGTCCACTTCTCTCCCTGGACTTGCAGGATAGGGCCCAGGGTGCCCCCTGGCCCTCCACCTAGGGGCCTCTGATCCCAGCAAGCTACCCAGGGGTCCACCTCTCTCCCTGGACTTGTAGTATAGGCCCCAGGGTGCCCCCTGGCCCTCCACCTAGTTGCCTCTGACCCAAGCAAGCTACCCAGGGGTCCACAACTCCCCCTGGACTTGCAGTAGAAGCCCCAGGGTGCCCCCTTGGCCTTCACAAAGTGGTCTCTGACCCCAGCATGCAACCCAGTTGTCCACCTTTCTCCCTTGACTTGCAGGAAAGGCCCCAGGGTGCCCCCTGGCCCTCCACCTAGGGGCCTCTGACCCCAGCAAGCTACCTAGGGGTCCACCTCTCTCCCTGGTCTTGTAGTATAGGCCCCAGGGTGCCCCCTAGCCCTCCACCTAGGGGTCTCTGACCCCAGCAAACTACCTAGGGGTCCACCTCTCTCCCTGGTCTTGTAGTATAGGCCCCAGGGTGCCCCCTTACCATGCACCAAGGGGCCTCTTACCCCAGCAAGCTACCCAGGGGTCCACCTTTCTCCCTGGACTTGCAGGAAAGGCCCCAGGGAGCCCCCTTGCCTTTAACAAAGAGGCCTCTCACCCTAGCAAGCTACCCAGGGGTCCACAACTCTCCCTGGACTTGCAGGATAGGCCCCAGGGTGCCCCCTGGCCCTCCACCTAGGGGCCTCTGACCCCAGGAAGCTACCCAGGGGTCCACCTCTCTCCCTGGACTTGCAGTAGAGGCCCCAGGGTGCCCCCTGCCCCCCACAAAGTAGTCTATGACCCCAGCAAGCAACCCAGTGGTCCACCTCTCTCCCTGGACTTGCAGGATAGGCCCCAGGGTGCCCCCTGGCCCTCCACCTAGGGGCCTCTGACCCCAGCAAGCTACCCAGGGATCCACCTCTCTCCCTGCACTTGCAGTAAAGGCCCTAGGGTACCCCCTTGCCCTCCACCTAGGGGCTTCTGACCCCAGCAAGCTACCCAGGGGTCCATAACTCTCCCTGGACTTGCGGTAGAGGCCCCAGGGTGCCCCCTTGCCCTCCACCTAGGGGTCTCTGACACCAGCAAGCTACCCATGGGTCCACCTCTCTCCCTGGACTTGCAGTAAAGGCCCTAGGGTACCCCCTTGCCCTCCACCTAGGGGCCTCTGACCCCAGGAAGCTACCCAGGGGTCCACCTCTCTCCCTGGGCTTGCAGTAGAGGCCCCAGGGTGCCCCCTTGCCCCCCAGAAAGTGGTCTCTGACCCCAGCAAGCAACCCAGTGGTCCACCTCTCTCCCTGGACTTGCAGGATAGGCCCCAGGGTGCCCCCTGGCCCTCCACCTAGGGCCTCTGACCCCAGCAAGCTACCCAGGGGTCCATAACTCTCCCTGGACTTGCAGTAGAGGCCCCAGGGTGCCCCCTGGCCCTTCACCTAGGGGCCTCTGAGCCCAGCAAACTACCCAAGGGTCCCCCTCTCTTCCTGGACTTACAGTAGAGGCCCCAGGGAGCCCCCTTGCCCTCCACAAAGGGGCCAAGGACCCCAGAAAGCTACCCAGGGGTCCACCTCTCTCCCTGGACTTGCGGTAGAGGCCCCAGGGTGCCCCCTTGCCCTCCACCTAGGGGTCTCTGACACCAGCAAGCTACCCATGGGTCCACAACTCTCCCTGGATTTGCAGGATAGGCCCCAGGGTGCCCCCTGGCCCTCCACCTAGGGGCCTCTGACCCCAGCAAGCTACCCAGGGGTCCACCTCTCTCCCTGGACTTGCAGGATAGGCCCCAGGGTGCCCTCTGGCCCTCCACCTAGGGGCCTCTGACCCCAGCAAGCTACCCATGGGTCCACAACTCTCCCTGGATTTGCAGGATAGGCCCCAGGGTGCCCCCTAGCCCTCCACCTAGGGGCCTCTGACCCCAGCAAGCTACCCAGGGGTCCACCTCTCTCCCTGGACTTGCAGTAGAGGCCCCAGGGTGCCCCCTTGCCCTCCACAAAGTGGTCTCTGACCCCAGCAAGCAACCCAGTGGTCCACCTCTCTCCCTGGACTTGCAGGATAGGCCCCAGGGTGCCCCTTGGTCCTCAACCTAGGGGCCTCTGACCCCAGCAAGCTACCCAGGGATCCACCTCTCTCCCTGGACTTGCATTAAAGGCCCTAGGGTATCCCCTGGCCCTCCACCTAGGGGCTTCTGACCCCAGCAAGCTACCCAGGGGTCCATAACTCTCCCTGGACTTGCAGTAGAGGCCCCAGGGTGCCCCCTGGCCCTCCACCTAGGGGCCTCTGACCCCAGCAAGCTACCCAGGGGTACACCTCTCTCCCTGGACTTGCAGTATAGGCCCCAGGGTGCCCCTTGGCCCTCCACATAGGGGCCTCTGACCCCAGCAAGCTACCCAGGGGTCCACCTCTCTCCCTGGACTTGCAGTAGAGGCCCCAATAAGCCCTCTGGCCCTCCACCTAGGGGCCTTTTACCCCAGCAAGCTACGCAGGGGCCCACCTCTCTCCCTGGACTTGCAGGATAGGCCCCAGGGTGCCCCCTGGCCCTCCACCTAGGGGCCACGGACACCAGGAAGCTACCCAGGGGTCCACAACTCTCCCTGGACTTGCAGTAGAAGCCCCAGGGTGCCCCCTTGCCCTCCACAAAGTGGTCTCTGATCCCAGCAAGCAACCCAGTGGTCCACCTTTCTCCCTGGACTTGCAGGAAAGGCCCCAGGGTGCCCCCTGGCCCTCCACCTAGGGGCCTCTGACCCCAGCAAGCTACCCAGGGGTCCACCTCTCTCCCTGGACTTGTAGTACAATCCCCAGGGTGCCCCCTTACCCTTCACCAAGGGGCCTCTGACCCCAGCAAGCTACCCAGGGGTCCACCTCTCTCCCTGCACTTGCAGGATAGGCCCCAGGGTGCCCCCTGGCCCTCCACCTGGGGCCTCTGACCCCAGCAAGCTACCCAGGGATCCACCTCTCTCCCTGGACTTGCAGTAAAGGCCCTAGGGAACCCCCTGGCCCTCCACCTAGGGGCTTCTGAGCCCAGCAAGCTACCCAGGGGTCCATAACTCTCCCTGGACTTGCAGTAGAAGCCCCAGGGTGCCCCCTTGCCCTCCACAAAGTGGTCTCTGACCCCAGCAAGCAACCCAGTGGTCCACCTTTCTCCCTGGACTTGCAGGAAAGGCCCCAGGGTGCCCCCTGGCCCTCCACCTAGGGGCCTCTGACAACAGGAAGCTACCCAGGGGTCCACCTCTCTCCCTGGACTTGTAGTAAAGGCCCCAGGGTGCCCCCTGGCCCTGCACCAAGGGGCTTCAGACCCTAGCAAGCTACCCAGGGGTCTACCTCTCTCCCTGGACTTGCAGTAGAGGCCATAGTGTGCCCCCTGGCCCTCCACTTATGGGCCTCTGACCCCAGGAAGCTACCCAGGGGTCCATATCTCTCCCTGGACTTGCAGGATAGGCCGAAGGGTGCCCCCTGGCCCTCCACCTAGTTGCCACGGACCCCAGGAAGCTACCCAGGGGTCCAGAACTCCCCCTGGACTTGCAGTAGAAGCCCCAGGGTGCCCCCTTGGCCTTGACAAAGTGGTCTCTGACCCCAGCAAGCAACCCAGTGGTCCACCTTTCTCCCTTGACTTGCAGGAAAGGCCCCAGGGTGCCCTCTGGCCCTCCACCTAGGGGCCTCTGACCCCAGCAAGCTACCCAGGGGTCCACCTCTCTCCCTAGACTTGTAGTATAGGCCCCAGGGTGCCCCCTTACCATGCACCAAGGGGCCTCTGACCCAAGCAAGCTACCCAGGGGTCCACCTCTCTCCCTGGACTTGCAGGATAGGCCCCAGGGTGCCCCCTGGCCCTCCACCTAGGGGCCTCTGACCCCAGCAAGCTACCCAGGGATCCACCTCTCTCCCTGGACTTGCAGTAAAGGCCCTAGGGTACCCCCTGGCCCTCCACTTAGGGGCTTCTGACCCCAGCAAGCTACCCAGGGGTCCATAACTCTCCCTGGACTTGCAGGATAGGCCCCAGTGTGCCCCCTGGCCCTCCACCTATGGGCCTTTGACCCCAGCAAGCTACCCAGGGGTCCACCTCTGTCCCTGGACTTGCAGTAAAGGCCCCAGGAAGCCCCCTGACCCTCCACCTAGGGGCCTCTGACCCCAGCAAGCTACCCATGTGTCCACCTCTCTTTCTTGACTTGCAGTAGATTCCCCAGGGTGCCCCCTGGCCCTCCACCTAGGGGCCTCTGACCCCAGCAAGCTACCCAGGGGTCCACTTCTCTCCCTGGACTTGCAGGATAGGCCCCAGGGTGCCCCCTGGCCCTCCACCTAGGGGCCTCTGATCCCAGCAAGCTACCCAGGGGTCCACCTCTCTCCCTGGACTTGTAGTATAGGCCCCAGGGTGCCCCCTGGCCCTCCACCTAGGGGCCTCTGACCCAAGCAAGCTACCCAGATGTCCACCTCTCTCCCTGGACTTGCAGGATAGGCCCCAGGGTGCCCCCTGGCCCTCCACCTAGGGGCCTCAGACCCTAGCAAGCTACCCAGGGGTCCACCTCTCTTCCTGGACTTGCAGTAGAGGCCCCAATAAGCCCCCTGGCCCTCCACCTAGGGGCCTAAGACCCCAGCAAGCTACCTAAGAGTCCACCTCTCTCCCTGGACTTGCAGTAGAGGCCCCAAGGAGCCCCCTTGCCCTCCACAAAGGGGCCAAGGACCCCAGAAAGCTACCTAGGGGTCCACCTCTCTCCCTGGACTTGCGGTAGAGGCCCCAGGGTGCCCCCTTGCCCTCCACCTAGGGGTCTCTGACACCAGCAAGCTACCCATGGGTCCACAACTCTCCCTGGATTTGCAGGATAGGCCCCAGGGTGCCCCCCTGGCCCTCCACCTAGGGGCCTCTGACCCCAGCAAGCTACCCAGGGGTCCAACTCTCTCCCTGGACTTGCAGGATAGGCGCCAGGGTTCCCCCTGGCCCTCCACCTAGGGGCCTCTGACCCCAGGAAGCTACCCAGGGGTCCACCTCTCTCCCTGGACTTGCAGTAGAGGCCCCAGGGTGCCCCCTTGCCCTCCACAAAGTGGTCTCTGACCCCAGCAAGCAACCCTGTGGTCCACCTCTCTCCCTGGACTTGCAGGATAGGCCCCAGGGTGCCCCTTGGTCCTCAACCTAGGGGCCTCTGACCCCAGCAAGCTACCCAGGGATCCACCTCTCTCCCTGGACTTGCATTAAAGGCCCTAGGGTATCCCCTGGCCCTCCACCTAGGGGCTTCTGACCCCAGCAAGCTACCCAGGGGTCCATAACTCTCCCTGGACTTGCAGTAGAGGCCCCAGGGTGCCCCCTGGCCCTCCACCTAGGGGCCTCTGACCCCAGCAAGCTACCCAGGGGTACACCTCTCTCCCTGGACTTGCAGTATAGGCCCCAGGGTGCCCCTTGGCCCTCCACATAGGGGCCTCTGACCCCAGGAAGCTACCCAGGGGTCCACCTCTCTCCCTGGACTTGCAGTAGAGGCCCCAATAAGCCCTCTGGCCCTCCACCTAGGGGCCTTTTACCCCAGCAAGCTATGCAGGGGCCCACCTCTCTCCCTGGACTTGCAGGATAGGCCCCAGGGTGCCCCCTGGCCCTCCACCTAGGGGCCACGGACACCAGGAAGCTACCCAGGGGTCCACAACTCTCCCTGGACTTGCAGTAGAAGCCCCAGGGTGCCCCCTTGCCCTCCACAAAGTGGTCTCTGATCCCAGCAAGCAACCCAGTGGTCCACCTTTCTCCCTGGACTTGCAGGAAAGGCCCCAGGGTGCCCCCTGGCCCTCCACCTAGGGGCCTCTGACCCCAGCAAGCTACCCAGGGGTCCACCTCTCTCCCTGGACTTGTAGTACAATCCCCAGGGTGCCCCCTTACCCTGCACCAAGGGGCCTCTGACCCCAGCAAGCTACCCAGGGGTCCACCTCTCTCCCTGCACTTGCAGGATAGGCCCCAGGGTGCCCCCTGGCCCTCCACCTAGGGGCCTCTGACCCCAGCAAGCTACCCAGGGATCCACCTCTCTCCCTGGACTTGCAGTAAAGGCCCTAGGGTACCCCCTGGCCCTCCACCTAGGGGCTTCTGACCCCAGCAAGCTACCCAGGGGTCCATAACTCTCCCTGGACTTGCAGTAGAAGCCCCAGGGTGCCCCCTTGCCCTCCACAAAGTGGTCTCTGACCCCAGCAAGCAACCCAGTGGTCCACCTTTCTCCCTGGACTTGCAGGAAAGGCCCCAGGGTGCCCCCTGGCCCTCCACCTAGGGGCCTCTGACCCCAGGAAGCTACCCAGGGGTCCACCTCTCTCCCTGGACTTGTAGTAAAGGCCCCAGGGTGCCCCCTGGCCCTGCACCAAGGGGCCTCAGACCCTAGCAAGCTACCCAGGGGTCTACCTCTCTCCCTGGACTTGCAGTAGAGGCCATAGTGTGCCCCCTGGCCCTCCACCTATGGGCCTCTGACCCCAGCAAGCTACCCAGGGGTCCACCTCTCTCCCTGGACTTGCAGGATAGGACCCAGGGTGCCCTCTGGCCCTCCAGCTAGAGGCTTCTGACCCCTGGAAGCTACCCAGGGGTCCACCTCTCTCCCTGGACTTGCAGTAGAGGCCCCAATAAGCCCCCTGGCCCTCCACCTAGGGGCCTCTGACCCCAGCAAGCTACCCAGGGATCCACCTCTCTCCCTGGACTTGCAGTAAAGGCCCTAGGGAACCCCCTGGCCCTCCACCTAGGGGCTTCTGAGCCCAGCAAGCTACCCAGGGGTCCATAACTCTCCCTGGACTTGCAGTAGAAGCCCCAGGGTGCCCCCTTGCCCTCCACAAAGTGGTCTCTGACCCCAGCAAGCAACCCAGTGGTCCACCTTTCTCCCTGGACTTGCAGGAAAGGCCCCAGGGTGCCCCCTGGCCCTCCACCTAGGGGCCTCTGACAACAGGAAGCTACCCAGGGGTCCACCTCTCTCCCTGGACTTGTAGTAAAGGCCCCAGGGTGCCCCCTGGCCCTGCACCAAGGGGCTTCAGACCCTAGCAAGCTACCCAGGGGTCTACCTCTCTCCCTGGACTTGCAGTAGAGGCCATAGTGTGCCCCCTGGCCCTCCACTTATGGGCCTCTGACCCCAGGAAGCTACCCAGGGGTCCATATCTCTCCCTGGACTTGCAGGATAGGCCGAAGGGTGCCCCCTGGCCCTCCACCTAGTTGCCACGGACCCCAGGAAGCTACCCAGGGGTCCAGAACTCCCCCTGGACTTGCAGTAGAAGCCCCAGGGTGCCCCCTTGGCCTTGACAAAGTGGTCTCTGACCCCAGCAAGCAACCCAGTGGTCCACCTTTCTCCCTTGACTTGCAGGAAAGGCCCCAGGGTGCCCTCTGGCCCTCCACCTAGGGGCCTCTGACCCCAGCAAGCTACCCAGGGGTCCACCTCTCTCCCTAGACTTGTAGTATAGGCCCCAGGGTGCCCCCTTACCATGCACCAAGGGGCCTCTGACCCAAGCAAGCTACCCAGGGGTCCACCTCTCTCCCTGGACTTGCAGGATAGGCCCCAGGGTGCCCCCTGGCCCTCCACCTAGGGGCCTCTGACCCCAGCAAGCTACCCAGGGATCCACCTCTCTCCCTGGACTTGCAGTAAAGGCCCTAGGGTACCCCCTGGCCCTCCACTTAGGGGCTTCTGACCCCAGCAAGCTACCCAGGGGTCCATAACTCTCCCTGGACTTGCAGGATAGGCCCCAGTGTGCCCCCTGGCCCTCCACCTATGGGCCTTTGACCCCAGCAAGCTACCCAGGGGTCCACCTCTGTCCCTGGACTTGCAGTAAAGGCCCCAGGAAGCCCCCTGACCCTCCACCTAGGGGCCTCTGACCCCAGCAAGCTACCCATGTGTCCACCTCTCTTTCTTGACTTGCAGTAGATTCCCCAGGGTGCCCCCTGGCCCTCCACCTAGGGGCCTCTGACCCCAGCAAGCTACCCAGGGGTCCACTTCTCTCCCTGGACTTGCAGGATAGGCCCCAGGGTGCCCCCTGGCCCTCCACCTAGGGGCCTCTGATCCCAGCAAGCTACCCAGGGGTCCACCTCTCTCCCTGGACTTGTAGTATAGGCCCCAGGGTGCCCCCTGGCCCTCCACCTAGGGGCCTCTGACCCAAGCAAGCTACCCAGATGTCCACCTCTCTCCCTGGACTTGCAGGATAGGCCCCAGGGTGCCCCCTGGCCCTCCACCTAGGGGCCTCAGACCCTAGCAAGCTACCCAGGGGTCCACCTCTCTTCCTGGACTTGCAGTAGAGGCCCCAATAAGCCCCCTGGCCCTCCACCTAGGGGCCTAAGACCCCAGCAAGCTACCTAAGAGTCCACCTCTCTCCCTGGACTTGCAGTAGAGGCCCCAAGGAGCCCCCTTGCCCTCCACAAAGGGGCCAAGGACCCCAGAAAGCTACCTAGGGGTCCACCTCTCTCCCTGGACTTGCGGTAGAGGCCCCAGGGTGCCCCCTTGCCCTCCACCTAGGGGTCTCTGACACCAGCAAGCTACCCATGGGTCCACAACTCTCCCTGGATTTGCAGGATAGGCCCCAGGGTGCCCCCCTGGCCCTCCACCTAGGGGCCTCTGACCCCAGCAAGCTACCCAGGGGTCCAACTCTCTCCCTGGACTTGCAGGATAGGCGCCAGGGTTCCCCCTGGCCCTCCACCTAGGGGCCTCTGACCCCAGGAAGCTACCCAGGGGTCCACCTCTCTCCCTGGACTTGCAGTAGAGGCCCCAGGGTGCCCCCTTGCCCTCCACAAAGTGGTCTCTGACCCCAGCAAGCAACCCTGTGGTCCACCTCTCTCCCTGGACTTGCAGGATAGGCCCCAGGGTGCCCCTTGGTCCTCAACCTAGGGGCCTCTGACCCCAGCAAGCTACCCAGGGATCCACCTCTCTCCCTGGACTTGCATTAAAGGCCCTAGGGTATCCCCTGGCCCTCCACCTAGGGGCTTCTGACCCCAGCAAGCTACCCAGGGGTCCATAACTCTCCCTGGACTTGCAGTAGAGGCCCCAGGGTGCCCCCTGGCCCTCCACCTAGGGGCCTCTGACCCCAGCAAGCTACCCAGGGGTACACCTCTCTCCCTGGACTTGCAGTATAGGCCCCAGGGTGCCCCTTGGCCCTCCACATAGGGGCCTCTGACCCCAGGAAGCTACCCAGGGGTCCACCTCTCTCCCTGGACTTGCAGTAGAGGCCCCAATAAGCCCTCTGGCCCTCCACCTAGGGGCCTTTTACCCCAGCAAGCTATGCAGGGGCCCACCTCTCTCCCTGGACTTGCAGGATAGGCCCCAGGGTGCCCCCTGGCCCTCCACCTAGGGGCCACGGACACCAGGAAGCTACCCAGGGGTCCACAACTCTCCCTGGACTTGCAGTAGAAGCCCCAGGGTGCCCCCTTGCCCTCCACAAAGTGGTCTCTGATCCCAGCAAGCAACCCAGTGGTCCACCTTTCTCCCTGGACTTGCAGGAAAGGCCCCAGGGTGCCCCCTGGCCCTCCACCTAGGGGCCTCTGACCCCAGCAAGCTACCCAGGGGTCCACCTCTCTCCCTGGACTTGTAGTACAATCCCCAGGGTGCCCCCTTACCCTGCACCAAGGGGCCTCTGACCCCAGCAAGCTACCCAGGGGTCCACCTCTCTCCCTGCACTTGCAGGATAGGCCCCAGGGTGCCCCCTGGCCCTCCACCTAGGGGCCTCTGACCCCAGCAAGCTACCCAGGGATCCACCTCTCTCCCTGGACTTGCAGTAAAGGCCCTAGGGTACCCCCTGGCCCTCCACCTAGGGGCTTCTGACCCCAGCAAGCTACCCAGGGGTCCATAACTCTCCCTGGACTTGCAGTAGAAGCCCCAGGGTGCCCCCTTGCCCTCCACAAAGTGGTCTCTGACCCCAGCAAGCAACCCAGTGGTCCACCTTTCTCCCTGGACTTGCAGGAAAGGCCCCAGGGTGCCCCCTGGCCCTCCACCTAGGGGCCTCTGACCCCAGGAAGCTACCCAGGGGTCCACCTCTCTCCCTGGACTTGTAGTAAAGGCCCCAGGGTGCCCCCTGGCCCTGCACCAAGGGGCCTCAGACCCTAGCAAGCTACCCAGGGGTCTACCTCTCTCCCTGGACTTGCAGTAGAGGCCATAGTGTGCCCCCTGGCCCTCCACCTATGGGCCTCTGACCCCAGCAAGCTACCCAGGGGTCCACCTCTCTCCCTGGACTTGCAGGATAGGACCCAGGGTGCCCTCTGGCCCTCCAGCTAGAGGCTTCTGACCCCTGGAAGCTACCCAGGGGTCCACCTCTCTCCCTGGACTTGCAGTAGAGGCCCCAATAAGCCCCCTGGCCCTCCACCTAGGGGCCTAAGACCCCAGCAAGCTACCCAAGGGTCCACCTCTCTCCCTGGACTTGCAGTAGAGGCCCCAGGGTGTCCCCTTGCCCTCCACCAAGGGGCCTCTGACCCCAGCACGCTACCCAGGGGTCCATATCTCTCCCTGGACTTGCAGGATAGGCCGAAGGGTGCCCCCTGGCCCTCCACCTAGTTGCCACGGACCCCAGGAAGCTACCCAGGGGTCCACAACTCCCCCTGGACTTGCAGTAGAAGCCCCAGGGTGCCCCCTTGGCCTTGACAAAGTGGTCTCTGACCCCAGCAAGCAACCCAGTGGTCCACCTTTCTCCCTTGACTTGCAGGAAAGGCCCCAGGGTGCCCTCTGGCCCTCCACCTAGGGGCCTCTGACCCCAGCAAGCTACCCAGGGGTCCACCTCTCTCCCTAGACTTGTAGTATAGGCCCCAGGGTGCCCCCCTACCATGCACCAAGGGGCCTCTGACCCAAGCAAGCTACCCAGGGGTCCACCTCTCTCCCTGGACTTGCAGGATAGGCCCCAGGGTGCCCCCTGGCCCTCCACCTAGGGGCCTCTGACCCCAGCAAGCTACCCAGGGGTCCACCTCTCTCCCTGGACTTGCAGGATAGGCCCCAGGGTGCCCCCTGGCCCTCCACCTAGGGGCCTCTGACCCCAGCAAGCTACCCAGGGATCCACCTCTCTCCCTGGACTTGCAGTAAAGGCCCTAGGGTACCCCTGGCCCTCCACCTAGGGGCTTCTGACCCCAGCAAGCTACCCAGGGGTCCATAACTCTCCCTGGACTTGCAGGATAGGCCCCAGTGTGCCCCCTGGCCCTCCACCTAGGGGCCTCTGACCCCAGCAAGCTACCCAGGGGTCCATAACTCTCCCTGGACTTGCAGGATAGGCCCCAGTGTGCCCCCTGGCCCTCCACCTATGGGCCTTTGACCCCAGCAATCTACCCAGGGGTCCACCTCTGTCCCTGGACTTGCAGTAAAGGCCCCAGGAAACCCCCTGGCCCTCCACCTAGGGGCCTCTGACCCCAGCAAGCTACCCATGTGTCCACCTCTCTTTCTTGACTTGCAGTAGATTCCCCAGGGTGCCCCCTGGCCCTCCACCTAGGGGCCTCTGACCCCAGCAAGCTACCCAGGGGTCCACTTCTCTCCCTGGACTTGCAGGATAGGCCCCAGGGTGCCCCCTGGCCCTCCACCTAGGGGCCTCTGATCCCAGCAAGCTACCCAGGGGTCCACCTCTCTCCCTGGACTTGTAGTATAGGCCCCAGGGTGCCCCCTGGCCCTCCACCTAGGGGCCTCTGACCCCAGCAAGCTACCCAGATGTCCACCTCTCTCCCTGGACTTGCAGGATAGGCCCCAGGGTGCCCCCTTGCCCTCCACCTAGGGGCCTCAGACCCTAGCAAGCTACCCAGGGGTCCACCTCTCTTCCTGGACTTGCAGTAGAGGCCCCAATAAGCCCCCTGGCCCTCCACCTAGGGGCCTAAGACCCCAGCAAGCTACCTAAGAGTCCACCTCTCTCCCTGGATTTGCAGTAGAAGCCCCAGGGTGTCCCCTTGCCCTCCACCAAGGGGCCTTTGACCCCAGCAAGCTACCCAGGGGTCCACCTCTCTCCCTGGACTTGCAGTAGAGGCCCCAATAAGCCCCCTGGCCCTCCACCTAGGGGCCTAAGACCACAGCAAGCTACCCAAGGGTCCACCTCTCTCCCTGGACTTGCAGTAGAGGCCCCAGGGTGTCCCCTTGCCCTCCACCAAGGGGACTCTGACCCCAGAACGCTACCCAGGGATCCACATCTCTCCCTGGACTTGCAGGATAGGCCGAAGGGTGCCCCCTGGCCCTCCACCTAGTTGCCTCTGACCCAAGCAAGCTACCCAGGGATCCACCTCTCTCCCTGGACTTGCAGTAAAGGCCCTAGGGTACCCCCTTGCCCTCCACCTAGGGGCTTCTGACCCCAGCAAGCTACCCAGGGGTCCACCTCTCTCCCTGGACTTGCGGTAGAGGCCCCAGGGTGCCCCCTTGCCCTCCACCTAGGGGTCTCTGACACCAGCAAGCTACCCATGGGTTCACCTCTCTCCCTGGACTTGCAGTAAAGGCCCTAGGGTACCCCCTTGCCCTCCACCTAGGGGCCTCTGACCCCAGGAAGCTACCCAGGGGTCCACCTCTCTCCCTGGACTTGCAGTAGAGGCCCCAGGGTGCCCCCTTGCCCCCCACAAAGTGGTCTCTGACCCCAGCAAGCAACCCAGTGGTCCACCTCTCTCCCTGGACTTGCAGGATAGGCCCCAGGATGCCCCCTGGCCCTCCACCTAGGGGCCTCTGACCCCAGGAAGCTACCCAGGGGTCCACCTCTCTCCCTGGACTTGCAGTAGAGGCCCCAGGGTGCCCCCTTGCCCTCCACAAAGTGGTCTCTGACCCCAGCAAGCAACCCAGTGGTCCACCTCTCTCCCTGGACTTGCAGGATAGGCCCCAGGGTGCCCCTTGGTCCTCAACCTAAGGGCCTCTGACCCCAGCAAGCTACCCAGGGATCCACCTCTCTCCCTGGACTTGCATTAAAGGCCCTAGGATATCCCCTGGCCCTCCACCTAGGGGCTTCTGACCCCAGCAAGCTACCCAGGGGTCCATAACTCTCCCTGGACTTACACTAGAGGCCCCAGGGTGCCCCCTGGCCCTCCACATAGGGGCCTCTGACCCCAGCAAGCTACCCAGGGGTCCACCTCTCTCCCTGGACTTGCAGTATAGGCCCCAGGGTGCCACTTGGCCCTCCACATAGGGGCCTCTGACCCCAGCAAGCTACCCAGGGGTCCACCTCTCTCCATGGACTTGCAGTAGAGGCCCCAATAAGCCCTCTGGCCCTCCACCTAGGGGCCTTTTACCCCAGCAAGCTACGCAGGGGTCCACCTCTCTCCCTGGACTTGCAGGATAGTCCCCAGGGTGCCCCCTGGCCCTCCACCTAGGGGCCACGGACACCAGGAAGCTACCCAGGGATCCACCTCTCTCCCTGGACTTGCAGTAAAGGCCCTAGGGTACCCCCTTGCCCTCCACCTAGGGGCTTCTGACCCCAGCAAGCTACCCAGGGGTCCACCTCTCTCCCTGGACTTGCGGTAGAGGCCCCAGGGTGCCCCCTTGCCCTCCACCTAGGGGTCTCTGACACCAGCAAGCTACCCATGGGTCCACCTCTCTCCCTGGACTTGCAGTAAAGGCCCTAGGGTACCCCCTTGCCCTCCACCTAGGGGCCTCTGACCCCAGGAAGCTACCCAGGGGTCCACCTCTCTCCCTGGGCTTGCAGTAGAGGCCCCAGGGTGCCCCCTTGCCCCCCAGAAAGTGGTCTCTGACCCCAGCAAGCAACCCAGTGGTCCACCTCTCTCCCTGGACTTGCAGGATAGGCCCCAGGGTGCCCCCTGGCCCTCCACCTAGGGCCTCTGACCCCAGCAAGCTACCCAGGGGTCCATAACTCTCCCTGGACTTGCAGTAGAGGCCCCAGGGTGCCCCTGGCCCTTCACCTAGGGGCCTCTGAGCCCAGCAAACTACCCAAGGGTCCCCCTCTCTTCCTGGACTTACAGTAGAGGCCCCAGGGAGCCCCCTTGCCCTCCACAAAGGGGCCAAGGACCCCAGAAAGCTACCCAGGGGTCCACCTCTCTCCCTGGACTTGCGGTAGAGGCCCCAGGGTGCCCCCTTGCCCTCCACCTAGGGGTCTCTGACACCAGCAAGCTACCCATGGGTCCACAACTCTCCCTGGATTTGCAGGATAGGCCCCAGGGTGCCCCCTGGCCCTCCACCTAGGGGCCTCTGACCCCAGCAAGCTACCCAGGGGTCCACCTCTCTCCCTGGACTTGCAGGATAGGCCCCAGGGTGCCCTCTGGCCCTCCACCTAGGGGCCTCTGACCCCAGCAAGCTACCCATGGGTCCACAACTCTCCCTGGATTTGCAGGATAGGCCCCAGGGTGCCCCCTAGCCCTCCACCTAGGGGCCTCTGACCCCAGCAAGCTACCCAGGGGTCCACCTCTCTCCCTGGACTTGCAGTAGAGGCCCCAGGGTGCCCCCTTGCCCTCCACAAAGTGGTCTCTGACCCCAGCAAGCAACCCAGTGGTCCACCTCTCTCCCTGGACTTGCAGGATAGGCCCCAGGGTGCCCCTTGGTCCTCAACCTAGGGGCCTCTGACCCCAGCAAGCTACCCAGGGATCCACCTCTCTCCCTGGACTTGCATTAAAGGCCCTAGGGTATCCCCTGGCCCTCCACCTAGGGGCTTCTGACCCCAGCAAGCTACCCAGGGGTCCATAACTCTCCCTGGACTTGCAGTAGAGGCCCCAGGGTGCCCCCTGGCCCTCCACCTAGGGGCCTCTGACCCCAGCAAGCTACCCAGGGGTACACCTCTCTCCCTGGACTTGCAGTATAGGCCCCAGGGTGCCCCTTGGCCCTCCACATAGGGGCCTCTGACCCCAGCAAGCTACCCAGGGGTCCACCTCTCTCCCTGGACTTGCAGTAGAGGACCCAATAAGCCCTCTGGCCCTCCACCTAGGGGCCTTTTACCCCAGCAAGCTACGCAGGGGCCCACCTCTCTCCCTGGACTTGCAGGATAGGCCCCAGGGTGCCCCCTGGCCCTCCACCTAGGGGCCACGGACACCAGGAAGCTACCCAGGGGTCCACAACTCTCCCTGGACTTGCAGTAGAAGCCCCAGGGTGCCCCCTTGCCCTCCACAAAGTGGTCTCTGATCCCAGCAAGCAACCCAGTGGTCCACCTTTCTCCCTGGACTTGCAGGAAAGGCCCCAGGGTGCCCCCTGGCCCTCCACCTAGGGGCCTCTGACCCCAGCAAGCTACCCAGGGGTCCACCTCTCTCCCTGGACTTGTAGTACAATCCCCAGGGTGCCCCCTTACCCTTCACCAAGGGGCCTCTGACCCCAGCAAGCTACCCAGGGGTCCACCTCTCTCCCTGCACTTGCAGGATAGGCCCCAGGGTGCCCCCTGGCCCTCCACCTGGGGCCTCTGACCCCAGCAAGCTACCCAGGGATCCACCTCTCTCCCTGGACTTGCAGTAAAGGCCCTAGGGAACCCCCTGGCCCTCCACCTAGGGGCTTCTGAGCCCAGCAAGCTACCCAGGGGTCCATAACTCTCCCTGGACTTGCAGTAGAAGCCCCAGGGTGCCCCCTTGCCCTCCACAAAGTGGTCTCTGACCCCAGCAAGCAACCCAGTGGTCCACCTTTCTCCCTGGACTTGCAGGAAAGGCCCCAGGGTGCCCCCTGGCCCTCCACCTAGGGGCCTCTGACAACAGGAAGCTACCCAGGGGTCCACCTCTCTCCCTGGACTTGTAGTAAAGGCCCCAGGGTGCCCCCTGGCCCTGCACCAAGGGGCTTCAGACCCTAGCAAGCTACCCAGGGGTCTACCTCTCTCCCTGGACTTGCAGTAGAGGCCATAGTGTGCCCCCTGGCCCTCCACTTATGGGCCTCTGACCCCAGGAAGCTACCCAGGGGTCCATATCTCTCCCTGGACTTGCAGGATAGGCCGAAGGGTGCCCCCTGGCCCTCCACCTAGTTGCCACGGACCCCAGGAAGCTACCCAGGGGTCCAGAACTCCCCCTGGACTTGCAGTAGAAGCCCCAGGGTGCCCCCTTGGCCTTGACAAAGTGGTCTCTGACCCCAGCAAGCAACCCAGTGGTCCACCTTTCTCCCTTGACTTGCAGGAAAGGCCCCAGGGTGCCCTCTGGCCCTCCACCTAGGGGCCTCTGACCCCAGCAAGCTACCCAGGGGTCCACCTCTCTCCCTAGACTTGTAGTATAGGCCCCAGGGTGCCCCCTTACCATGCACCAAGGGGCCTCTGACCCAAGCAAGCTACCCAGGGGTCCACCTCTCTCCCTGGACTTGCAGGATAGGCCCCAGGGTGCCCCCTGGCCCTCCACCTAGGGGCCTCTGACCCCAGCAAGCTACCCAGGGATCCACCTCTCTCCCTGGACTTGCAGTAAAGGCCCTAGGGTACCCCCTGGCCCTCCACTTAGGGGCTTCTGACCCCAGCAAGCTACCCAGGGGTCCATAACTCTCCCTGGACTTGCAGGATAGGCCCCAGTGTGCCCCCTGGCCCTCCACCTATGGGCCTTTGACCCCAGCAAGCTACCCAGGGGTCCACCTCTGTCCCTGGACTTGCAGTAAAGGCCCCAGGAAGCCCCCTGACCCTCCACCTAGGGGCCTCTGACCCCAGCAAGCTACCCATGTGTCCACCTCTCTTTCTTGACTTGCAGTAGATTCCCCAGGGTGCCCCCTGGCCCTCCACCTAGGGGCCTCTGACCCCAGCAAGCTACCCAGGGGTCCACTTCTCTCCCTGGACTTGCAGGATAGGCCCCAGGGTGCCCCCTGGCCCTCCACCTAGGGGCCTCTGATCCCAGCAAGCTACCCAGGGGTCCACCTCTCTCCCTGGACTTGTAGTATAGGCCCCAGGGTGCCCCCTGGCCCTCCACCTAGGGGCCTCTGACCCAAGCAAGCTACCCAGATGTCCACCTCTCTCCCTGGACTTGCAGGATAGGCCCCAGGGTGCCCCCTGGCCCTCCACCTAGGGGCCTCAGACCCTAGCAAGCTACCCAGGGGTCCACCTCTCTTCCTGGACTTGCAGTAGAGGCCCCAATAAGCCCCCTGGCCCTCCACCTAGGGGCCTAAGACCCCAGCAAGCTACCTAAGAGTCCACCTCTCTCCCTGGACTTGCAGTAGAGGCCCCAAGGAGCCCCCTTGCCCTCCACAAAGGGGCCAAGGACCCCAGAAAGCTACCTAGGGGTCCACCTCTCTCCCTGGACTTGCGGTAGAGGCCCCAGGGTGCCCCCTTGCCCTCCACCTAGGGGTCTCTGACACCAGCAAGCTACCCATGGGTCCACAACTCTCCCTGGATTTGCAGGATAGGCCCCAGGGTGCCCCCCTGGCCCTCCACCTAGGGGCCTCTGACCCCAGCAAGCTACCCAGGGGTCCAACTCTCTCCCTGGACTTGCAGGATAGGCGCCAGGGTTCCCCCTGGCCCTCCACCTAGGGGCCTCTGACCCCAGGAAGCTACCCAGGGGTCCACCTCTCTCCCTGGACTTGCAGTAGAGGCCCCAGGGTGCCCCCTTGCCCTCCACAAAGTGGTCTCTGACCCCAGCAAGCAACCCTGTGGTCCACCTCTCTCCCTGGACTTGCAGGATAGGCCCCAGGGTGCCCCTTGGTCCTCAACCTAGGGGCCTCTGACCCCAGCAAGCTACCCAGGGATCCACCTCTCTCCCTGGACTTGCATTAAAGGCCCTAGGGTATCCCCTGGCCCTCCACCTAGGGGCTTCTGACCCCAGCAAGCTACCCAGGGGTCCATAACTCTCCCTGGACTTGCAGTAGAGGCCCCAGGGTGCCCCCTGGCCCTCCACCTAGGGGCCTCTGACCCCAGCAAGCTACCCAGGGGTACACCTCTCTCCCTGGACTTGCAGTATAGGCCCCAGGGTGCCCCTTGGCCCTCCACATAGGGGCCTCTGACCCCAGGAAGCTACCCAGGGGTCCACCTCTCTCCCTGGACTTGCAGTAGAGGCCCCAATAAGCCCTCTGGCCCTCCACCTAGGGGCCTTTTACCCCAGCAAGCTATGCAGGGGCCCACCTCTCTCCCTGGACTTGCAGGATAGGCCCCAGGGTGCCCCCTGGCCCTCCACCTAGGGGCCACGGACACCAGGAAGCTACCCAGGGGTCCACAACTCTCCCTGGACTTGCAGTAGAAGCCCCAGGGTGCCCCCTTGCCCTCCACAAAGTGGTCTCTGATCCCAGCAAGCAACCCAGTGGTCCACCTTTCTCCCTGGACTTGCAGGAAAGGCCCCAGGGTGCCCCCTGGCCCTCCACCTAGGGGCCTCTGACCCCAGCAAGCTACCCAGGGGTCCACCTCTCTCCCTGGACTTGTAGTACAATCCCCAGGGTGCCCCCTTACCCTGCACCAAGGGGCCTCTGACCCCAGCAAGCTACCCAGGGGTCCACCTCTCTCCCTGGACTTGTAGTAAAGGCCCCAGGGTGCCCCCTGGCCCTGCACCAAGGGGCCTCAGACCCTAGCAAGCTACCCAGGGGTCTACCTCTCTCCCTGGACTTGCAGTAGAGGCCATAGTGTGCCCCCTGGCCCTCCACCTATGGGCCTCTGACCCCAGCAAGCTACCCAGGGGTCCACCTCTCTCCCTGGACTTGCAGGATAGGACCCAGGGTGCCCTCTGGCCCTCCAGCTAGAGGCTTCTGACCCCTGGAAGCTACCCAGGGGTCCACCTCTCTCCCTGGACTTGCAGTAGAGGCCCCAATAAGCCCCCTGGCCCTCCACCTAGGGGCCTAAGACCCCAGCAAGCTACCCAAGGGTCCACCTCTCTCCCTGGACTTGCAGTAGAGGCCCCAGGGTGTCCCCTTGCCCTCCACCAAGGGGCCTCTGACCCCAGCACGCTACCCAGGGGTCCATATCTCTCCCTGGACTTGCAGGATAGGCCGAAGGGTGCCCCCTGGCCCTCCACCTAGTTGCCACGGACCCCAGGAAGCTACCCAGGGGTCCACAACTCCCCCTGGACTTGCAGTAGAAGCCCCAGGGTGCCCCCTTGGCCTTGACAAAGTGGTCTCTGACCCCAGCAAGCAACCCAGTGGTCCACCTTTCTCCCTTGACTTGCAGGAAAGGCCCCAGGGTGCCCTCTGACCCTCCACCTAGGGGCCTCTGACCCCAGCAAGCTACCCAGGGGTCCACCTCTCTCCCTAGACTTGTAGTATAGGCCCCAGGGTGCCCCCCTACCATGCACCAAGGGGCCTCTGACCCAAGCAAGCTACCCAGGGGTCCACCTCTCTCCCTGGACTTGCAGGATAGGCCCCAGGGTGCCCCCTGGCCCTCCACCTAGGGGCCTCTGACCCCAGCAAGCTACCCAGGGGTCCACCTCTCTCCCTGGACTTGCAGGATAGGCCCCAGGGTGCCCCCTGGCCCTCCACCTAGGGGCCTCTGACCCCAGCAAGCTACCCAGGGATCCACCTCTCTCCCTGGACTTGCAGTAAAGGCCCTAGGGTACCCCTGGCCCTCCACCTAGGGGCTTCTGACCCCAGCAAGCTACCCAGGGGTCCATAACTCTCCCTGGACTTGCAGGATAGGCCCCAGTGTGCCCCCTGGCCCTCCACCTAGGGGCCTCTGACCCCAGCAAGCTACCCAGGGGTCCATAACTCTCCCTGGACTTGCAGGATAGGCCCCAGTGTGCCCCCTGGCCCTCCACCTATGGGCCTTTGACCCCAGCAATCTACCCAGGGGTCCACCTCTGTCCCTGGACTTGCAGTAAAGGCCCCAGGAAACCCCCTGGCCCTCCACCTAGGGGCCTCTGACCCCAGCAAGCTACCCATGTGTCCACCTCTCTTTCTTGACTTGCAGTAGATTCCCCAGGGTGCCCCCTGGCCCTCCACCTAGGGGCCTCTGACCCCAGCAAGCTACCCAGGGGTCCACTTCTCTCCCTGGACTTGCAGGATAGGCCCCAGGGTGCCCCCTGGCCCTCCACCTAGGGGCCTCTGATCCCAGCAAGCTACCCAGGGGTCCACCTCTCTCCCTGGACTTGTAGTATAGGCCCCAGGGTGCCCCCTGGCCCTCCACCTAGGGGCCTCTGACCCCAGCAAGCTACCCAGATGTCCACCTCTCTCCCTGGACTTGCAGGATAGGCCCCAGGGTGCCCCCTTGCCCTCCACCTAGGGGCCTCAGACCCTAGCAAGCTACCCAGGGGTCCACCTCTCTTCCTGGACTTGCAGTAGAGGCCCCAATAAGCCCCCTGGCCCTCCACCTAGGGGCCTAAGACCCCAGCAAGCTACCTAAGAGTCCACCTCTCTCCCTGGATTTGCAGTAGAAGCCCCAGGGTGTCCCCTTGCCCTCCACCAAGGGGCCTTTGACCCCAGCAAGCTACCCAGGGGTCCACCTCTCTCCCTGGACTTGCAGTAGAGGCCCCAATAAGCCCCCTGGCCCTCCACCTAGGGGCCTAAGACCACAGCAAGCTACCCAAGGGTCCACCTCTCTCCCTGGACTTGCAGTAGAGGCCCCAGGGTGTCCCCTTGCCCTCCACCAAGGGGACTCTGACCCCAGAACGCTACCCAGGGATCCACATCTCTCCCTGGACTTGCAGGATAGGCCGAAGGGTGCCCCCTGGCCCTCCACCTAGTTGCCTCTGACCCAAGCAAGCTACCCAGGGATCCACCTCTCTCCCTGGACTTGCAGTAAAGGCCCTAGGGTACCCCCTTGCCCTCCACCTAGGGGCTTCTGACCCCAGCAAGCTACCCAGGGGTCCACCTCTCTCCCTGGACTTGCGGTAGAGGCCCCAGGGTGCCCCCTTGCCCTCCACCTAGGGGTCTCTGACACCAGCAAGCTACCCATGGGTTCACCTCTCTCCCTGGACTTGCAGTAAAGGCCCTAGGGTACCCCCTTGCCCTCCACCTAGGGGCCTCTGACCCCAGGAAGCTACCCAGGGGTCCACCTCTCTCCCTGGACTTGCAGTAGAGGCCCCAGGGTGCCCCCTTGCCCCCCACAAAGTGGTCTCTGACCCCAGCAAGCAACCCAGTGGTCCACCTCTCTCCCTGGACTTGCAGGATAGGCCCCAGGATGCCCCCTGGCCCTCCACCTAGGGGCCTCTGACCCCAGGAAGCTACCCAGGGGTCCACCTCTCTCCCTGGACTTGCAGTAGAGGCCCCAGGGTGCCCCCTTGCCCTCCACAAAGTGGTCTCTGACCCCAGCAAGCAACCCAGTGGTCCACCTCTCTCCCTGGACTTGCAGGATAGGCCCCAGGGTGCCCCTTGGTCCTCAACCTAAGGGCCTCTGACCCCAGCAAGCTACCCAGGGATCCACCTCTCTCCCTGGACTTGCATTAAAGGCCCTAGGATATCCCCTGGCCCTCCACCTAGGGGCTTCTGACCCCAGCAAGCTACCCAGGGGTCCATAACTCTCCCTGGACTTACACTAGAGGCCCCAGGGTGCCCCCTGGCCCTCCACATAGGGGCCTCTGACCCCAGCAAGCTACCCAGGGGTCCACCTCTCTCCCTGGACTTGCAGTATAGGCCCCAGGGTGCCACTTGGCCCTCCACATAGGGGCCTCTGACCCCAGCAAGCTACCCAGGGGTCCACCTCTCTCCATGGACTTGCAGTAGAGGCCCCAATAAGCCCTCTGGCCCTCCACCTAGGGGCCTTTTACCCCAGCAAGCTACGCAGGGGTCCACCTCTCTCCCTGGACTTGCAGGATAGTCCCCAGGGTGCCCCCTGGCCCTCCACCTAGGGGCCACGGACACCAGGAAGCTACCCAGGGATCCACCTCTCTCCCTGGACTTGCAGTAAAGGCCCTAGGGTACCCCCTTGCCCTCCACCTAGGGGCTTCTGACCCCAGCAAGCTACCCAGGGGTCCACCTCTCTCCCTGGACTTGCGGTAGAGGCCCCAGGGTGCCCCCTTGCCCTCCACCTAGGGGTCTCTGACACCAGCAAGCTACCCATGGGTCCACCTCTCTCCCTGGACTTGCAGTAAAGGCCCTAGGGTACCCCCTTGCCCTCCACCTAGGGGCCTCTGACCCCAGGAAGCTACCCAGGGGTCCACCTCTCTCCCTGGGCTTGCAGTAGAGGCCCCAGGGTGCCCCCTTGCCCCCCAGAAAGTGGTCTCTGACCCCAGCAAGCAACCCAGTGGTCCACCTCTCTCCCTGGACTTGCAGGATAGGCCCCAGGGTGCCCCCTGGCCCTCCACCTAGGGCCTCTGACCCCAGCAAGCTACCCAGGGGTCCATAACTCTCCCTGGACTTGCAGTAGAGGCCCCAGGGTGCCCCTGGCCCTTCACCTAGGGGCCTCTGAGCCCAGCAAACTACCCAAGGGTCCCCCTCTCTTCCTGGACTTACAGTAGAGGCCCCAGGGAGCCCCCTTGCCCTCCACAAAGGGGCCAAGGACCCCAGAAAGCTACCCAGGGGTCCACCTCTCTCCCTGGACTTGCGGTAGAGGCCCCAGGGTGCCCCCTTGCCCTCCACCTAGGGGTCTCTGACACCAGCAAGCTACCCATGGGTCCACAACTCTCCCTGGATTTGCAGGATAGGCCCCAGGGTGCCCCCTGGCCCTCCACCTAGGGGCCTCTGACCCCAGCAAGCTACCCAGGGGTCCACCTCTCTCCCTGGACTTGCAGGATAGGCCCCAGGGTGCCCCTGGCCCTCCACCTAGGGGCCTCTGACCCCAGCAAGCTACCCATGGGTCCACAACTCTCCCTGGATTTGCAGGATAGGCCCCAGGGTGCCCCCTGGCCCTCCACCTAGGGGCCTCTGACCCCAGCAAGCTACCCAGGGGTCCACCTCTCTCCCTGGACTTGCAGTAGAGGCCCCAGGGTGCCCCCTTGCCCTCCACAAAGTGGTCTCTGACCCCAGCAAGCAACCCAGTGGTCCACCTCTCTCCCTGGACTTGCAGGATAGGCCCCAGGGTGCCCCTTGGTCCTCAACCTAGAGGCCTCTGACCCCAGCAAGCTACCCAGGGATCCACCTCTCTCCCTGGACTTGCATTAAAGGCCCTAGGGTATCCCCTGGCCCTCCACCTAGGGGCTTCTGACCCCAGCAAGCTACCCAGGGGTCCATAACTCTCCCTGGACTTGCAGTAGAGGCCCCAGGGTGCCCCCTGGCCCTCCACCTAGGGGCCTCTGACCCCAGCAAGCTACCCAGGGGTACACCTCTCTCCCTGGACTTGCAGTATAGGCCCCAGGGTGCCCCTTGGCCCTCCACATAGGGGCCTCTGACCCCAGCAAGCTACCCAGGGGTCCACCTCTCTCCCTGGACTTGCAGTAGAGGCCCCAATAAGCCCTCTGGCCCTCCACCTAGGGGCCTTTTACCCCAGCAAGCTACGCAGGGGCCCACCTCTCTCCCTGGACTTGCAGGATAGGCCCCAGGGTGCCCCCTGGCCCTCCACCTAGGGGCCACGGACACCAGGAAGCTACCCAGGGGTCCACAACTCTCCCTGGACTTGCAGTAGAAGCCCCAGGGTGCCCCCTTGCCCTCCACAAAGTGGTCTCTGATCCCAGCAAGCAACCCAGTGGTCCACCTTTCTCCCTGGACTTGCAGGAAAGGCCCCAGGGTGCCCCCTGGCCCTCCACCTAGGGGCCTCTGACCCCAGCAAGCTACCCAGGGGTCCACCTCTCTCCCTGGACTTGTAGTACAATCCCCAGGGTGCCCCCTTACCCTTCACCAAGGGGCCTCTGACCCCAGCAAGCTACCCAGGGGTCCACCTCTCTCCCTGCACTTGCAGGATAGGCCCCAGGGTGCCCCCTGGCCCTCCACCTGGGGCCTCTGACCCCAGCAAGCTACCCAGGGATCCACCTCTCTCCCTGGACTTGCAGTAAAGGCCCTAGGGAACCCCCTGGCCCTCCACCTAGGGGCTTCTGAGCCCAGCAAGCTACCCAGGGGTCCATAACTCTCCCTGGACTTGCAGTAGAAGCCCCAGGGTGCCCCCTTGCCCTCCACAAAGTGGTCTCTGACCCCAGCAAGCAACCCAGTGGTCCACCTTTCTCCCTGGACTTGCAGGAAAGGCCCCAGGGTGCCCCCTGGCCCTCCACCTAGGGGCCTCTGACAACAGGAAGCTACCCAGGGGTCCACCTCTCTCCCTGGACTTGTAGTAAAGGCCCCAGGGTGCCCCCTGGCCCTGCACCAAGGGGCTTCAGACCCTAGCAAGCTACCCAGGGGTCTACCTCTCTCCCTGGACTTGCAGTAGAGGCCATAGTGTGCCCCCTGGCCCTCCACTTATGGGCCTCTGACCCCAGGAAGCTACCCAGGGGTCCATATCTCTCCCTGGACTTGCAGGATAGGCCGAAGGGTGCCCCCTGGCCCTCCACCTAGTTGCCACGGACCCCAGGAAGCTACCCAGGGGTCCAGAACTCCCCTTGGACTTGCAGTAGAAGCCCCAGGGTGCCCCCTTGGCCTTGACAAAGTGGTCTCTGACCCCAGCAAGCAACCCAGTGGTCCACCTTTCTCCCTTGACTTGCAGGAAAGGCCCCAGGGTGCCCTCTGGCCCTCCACCTAGGGGCCTCTGACCCCAGCAAGCTACCCAGGGGTCCACCTCTCTCCCTAGACTTGTAGTATAGGCCCCAGGTTGCCCCCTTACCATGCACCAAGGGGCCTCTGACCCAAGCAAGCTACCCAGGGGTCCACCTCTCTCCCTGGACTTGCAGGATAGGCCCCAGGGTGCCCCCTGGCCCTCCACCTAGGGGCCTCTGACCCCAGCAAGCTACCCAGGGATCCACCTCTCTCCCTGGACTTGCAGTAAAGGCCCTAGGGTACCCCCTGGCCCTCCACTTAGGGGCTTCTGACCCCAGCAAGCTACCCAGGGGTCCATAACTCTCCCTGGACTTGCAGGATAGGCCCCAGTGTGCCCCCTGGCCCTCCACCTATGGGCCTTTGACCCCAGCAAGCTACCCAGGGGTCCACCTCTGTCCCTGGACTTGCAGTAAAGGCCCCAGGAAGCCCCCTGGCCCTCCACCTAGGGGCCTCTGACCCCAGCAAGCTACCCATGTGTCCACCTCTCTTTCTTGACTTGCAGTAGATTCCCCAGGGTGCCCCCTGGCCCTCCACCTAGGGGCCTCTGACCCCAGCAAGCTACCCAGGGGTCCACTTCTCTCCCTGGACTTGCAGGATAGGCCCCAGGGTGCCCCCTGGCCCTCCACCTAGGGGCCTCTGATCCCAGCAAGCTACCCAGGGGTCCACCTCTCTCCCTGGACTTGTAGTATAGGCCCCAGGGTGCCCCCTGGCCCTCCACCTAGGGGCCTCTGACCCCAGCAAGCTACCCAGATGTCCACCTCTCTCCCTGGACTTGCAGGATAGGCCCCAGGGTGCCCCCTGGCCCTCCACCTAGGGGCCTCAGACCCTAGCAAGCTACCCAGGGGTCCACCTCTCTTCCTGGACTTGCAGTAGAGGCCCCAATAAGCCCCCTGGCCCTCCACCTAGGGGCCTAAGACCCCAGCAAGCTACCTAAGAGTCCACCTCTCTCCCTGGACTTGCAGTAGAGGCCCCAAGGAGCCCCCTTGCCCTCCACAAAGGGGCCAAGGACCCCAGAAAGCTACCTAGGGGTCCACCTCTCTCCCTGGACTTGCGGTAGAGGCCCCAGGGTGCCCCCTTGCCCTCCACCTAGGGGTCTCTGACACCAGCAAGCTACCCATGGGTCCACAACTCTCCCTGGATTTGCAGGATAGGCCCCAGGGTGCCCCCCTGGCCCTCCACCTAGGGGCCTCTGACCCCAGGAAGCTACCCAGGGGTCCACCTCTCTCCCTGGACTTGCAGTAGAGGCCCCAGGGTGCCCCCTTGCCCTCCACAAAGTGGTCTCTGACCCCAGCAAGCAACCCTGTGGTCCACCTCTCTCCCTGGACTTGCAGGATAGGCCCCAGGGTGCCCCTTGGTCCTCAACCTAGGGGCCTCTGACCCCAGCAAGCTACCCAGGGATCCACCTCTCTCCCTGGACTTGCATTAAAGGCCCTAGGGTATCCCCTGGCCCTCCACCTAGGGGCTTCTGACCCCAGCAAGCTACCCAGGGGTCCATAACTCTCCCTGGACTTGCAGTAGAGGCCCCAGGGTGCCCCCTGGCCCTCCACCTAGGGGCCTCTGACCCCAGCAAGCTACCCAGGGGTACACCTCTCTCCCTGGACTTGCAGTATAGGCCCCAGGGTGCCCCTTGGCCCTCCACATAGGGGCCTCTGACCCCAGGAAGCTACCCAGGGGTCCACCTCTCTCCCTGGACTTGCAGTAGAGGCCCCAATAAGCCCTCTGGCCCTCCACCTAGGGGCCTTTTACCCCAGCAAGCTATGCAGGGGCCCACCTCTCTCCCTGGACTTGCAGGATAGGCCCCAGGGTGCCCCCTGGCCCTCCACCTAGGGGCCACGGACACCAGAAAGCTACCCAGGGGTCCACAACTCTCCCTGGACTTGCAGTAGAAGCCCCAGGGTGCCCCCTTGCCCCCCACAAAGTGGTCTCTGATCCCAGCAAGCAACCCAGTGGTCCACCTTTCTCCCTGGACTTGCAGTATAGGCCCCAGGGTGCCCCTTGGCCCTCCACATAGGGGCCTCTGACCCCAGGAAGCTACCCAGGGGTCCACCTCTCTCCCTGGACTTGCAGTAGAGGCCCCAATAAGCCCTCTGGCCCTCCACCTAGGGGCCTTTTACCCCAGCAAGCTATGCAGGGGCCCACCTCTCTCCCTGGACTTGCAGGATAGGCCCCAGGGTGCCCCCTGGCCCTCCACCTAGGGGCCACGGACACCAGGAAGCTACCCAGGGGTCCACAACTCTCCCTGGACTTGCAGTAGAAGCCCCAGGGTGCCCCCTTGCCCTCCACAAAGTGGTCTCTGATCCCAGCAAGCAACCCAGTGGTCCACCTTTCTCCCTGGACTTGCAGGAAAGGCCCCAGGGTGCCCCCTGGCCCTCCACCTAGGGGCCTCTGACCCCAGCAAGCTACCCAGGGGTCCACCTCTCTCCCTGGACTTGTAGTACAATCCCCAGGGTGCCCCCTTACCCTGCACCAAGGGGCCTCTGACCCCAGCAAGCTACCCAGGGGTCCACCTCTCTCCCTGCACTTGCAGGATAGGCCCCAGGGTGCCCCCTGGCCCTCCACCTAGGGGCCTCTGACCCCAGCAAGCTACCCAGGGATCCACCTCTCTCCCTGGACTTGCAGTAAAGGCCCTAGGGTACCCCCTGGCCCTCCACCTAGGGGCTTCTGACCCCAGCAAGCTACCCAGGGGTCCATAACTCTCCCTGGACTTGCAGTAGAAGCCCCAGGGTGCCCCCTTGCCCTCCACAAAGTGGTCTCTGACCCCAGCAAGCAACCCAGTGGTCCACCTTTCTCCCTGGACTTGCAGGAAAGGCCCCAGGGTGCCCCCTGGCCCTCCACCTAGGGGCCTCTGACCCCAGGAAGCTACCCAGGGGTCCACCTCTCTCCCTGGACTTGTAGTAAAGGCCCATGGGTGCCCCCTGGCCCTGCACCAAGGGGCCTCAGACCCTAGCAAGCTACCCAGGGGTCTACCTCTCTCCCTGGACTTGCAGTAGAGGCCATAGTGTGCCCCCTGGCCCTCCACCTATGGGCCTCTGACCCCAGCAAGCTACCCAGGGGTCCACCTCTCTCCCTGGACTTGCAGGATAGGACCCAGGGTGCCCTCTGGCCCTCCAGCTAGAGGCTTCTGACCCCTGGAAGCTACCCAGGGGTCCACCTCTCTCCCTGGACTTGCAGTAGAGGCCCCAAAAAGCCTCCTGGCCCTCCACCTAGGGGCCTAAGACCCCAGCAAGCTACCCAAGGGTCCACCTCTCTCCCTGGACTTGCAGTAGAGGCCCCAGGGTGTCCCCTTGCCCTCCACCAAGGGGCCTCTGACCCCAGCACGCTACCCAGGGGTCCATATCTCTCCCTGGACTTGCAGGATAGGCCGAAGGGTGCCCCCTGGCCCTCCACCTAGTTGCCACGGACCCCAGGAAGCTACCCAGGGGTCCACAACTCCCCCTGGACTTGCAGTAGAAGCCCCAGGGTGCCCCCTTGGCCTTGACAAAGTGGTCTCTGACCCCAGCAAGCAACCCAGTGGTCCACCTTTCTCCCTTGACTTGCAGGAAAGGCCCCAGGGTGCCCTCTGGCCCTCCACCTAGGGGCCTCTGACCCCAGCAAGCTACCCAGGGGTCCACCTCTCTCCCTAGACTTGTAGTATAGGCCCCAGGGTGCCCCCTTACCATGCACCAAGGGGCCTCTGACCCAAGCAAGCTACCCAGGGGTCCACCTCTCTCCCTGGACTTGCAGGATAGGCCCCAGGGTGCCCCCTGGCCCTCCACCTAGGGGCCTCTGACCCCAGCAAGCTACCCAGGGGTCCATAACTCTCCCTGGACTTGCAGGATAGGCCCCAGTGTGCCCCCTGGCCCTCCACCTATGGGCCTTTGACCCCAGCAAGCTACCCAGGGGTCCACCTCTGTCCCTGGACTTGCAGTAAAGGCCCCAGGAAGCCCCCTGGCCCTCCACCTAGGGGCCTCTGACCCCAGCAAGCTACCCATGTGTCCACCTCTCTTTCTTGACTTGCAGTAGATTCCCCAGGGTGCCCCCTGGCCCTCCACCTAGGGGCCTCTGACCCCAGCAAGCTACCCAGGGGTCCACTTCTCTCCCTGGACTTGCAGGATAGGCCCCAGGGTGCCCCCTGGCCCTCCACCTAGGGGCCTCTGATCCCAGCAAGCTACCCAGGGGTCCACCTCTCTCCCTGGACTTGTAGTATAGGCCCCAGGGTGCCCCCTGGCCCTCCACCTAGGGGCCTCTGACCCCAGCAAGCTACCCAGATGTTCACCTCTCTCCCTGGACTTGCAGGATAGGCCCCAGGGTGCCCCCTGGCCCTCCACCTAGGGGCCTCAGACCCTAGCAAGCTACCCAGGGGTCCACCTCTCTTCCTGGACTTGCAGTAGAGGCCCCAATAAGCCCCCTGGCCCTCCACCTAGGGGCCTAAGACCACAGCAAGCTACCCAAGGGTCCACCTCTCTCCCTGGACTTGCAGTAGAGGCCCCAGGGTGTCCCCTTGCCCTCCACCAAGGGGACTCTGACCCCAGAACGCTACCCAGGGATCCACATCTCTCCCTGGACTTGCAGGATAGGCCGAAGGGTGCCCCCTGGCCCTCCACCTAGTTGCCTCTGACCCAAGCAAGCTACCCAGGGATCCACCTCTCTCCCTGGACTTGCAGTAAAGGCCCTAGGGTACCCCCTTGCCCTCCACCTAGGGGCTTCTGACCCCAGCAAGCTACCCAGGGGTCCACCTCTCTCCCTGGACTTGCGGTAGAGGCCCCAGGGTGCCCCCTTGCCCTCTACCTAGGGGTCTCTGACACCAGCAAGCTACCCATGGGTTCACCTTTCTCCCTGGACTTGCAGTAAAGGCCCTAGGGTACCCCCTTGCCCTCCACCTAGGGGCCTCTGACCCCAGGAAGCTACCCAGGGGTCCACCTCTCTCCCTGGGCTTGCAGTAGAGGCCCCAGGGTGCCCCCTTGCCCCCCACAAAGTGGTCTCTGACCCCAGCAAGCTACCCAGTGGTCCACCTCTCTCCCTGGACTTGCAGGATAGGCCCCAGGGTGCCCCCTGGCCCTCCACCTAGGGGCCTCTGACCCCAGGAAGCTACCCAGGGGTCCACCTCTCTCCCTGGACTTGCAGTAGAGGCCCCAGGGTGCCCCCTTGCCCTCCACAAAGTGGTCTCTGACCCCAGCAAGCAACCCAGTGGTCCACCTCTCTCCCTGGACTTGCAGGATAGGCCCCAGGGTGCCCCTTGGTCCTCAACCTAGGGGCCTCTGACCCCAGCAAGCTACCCAGGGATCCACCTCTCTCCCTGGACTTGCATTAAAGGCCCTAGGGTATCCCCTGGCCCTCCACCTAGAGGCTTCTGACCCCAGCAAGCTACACAGGGGTCCATAACTCTCCCTGGACTTGCAGTAGAGGCCCCAGGGTGCCCCCTGGCCCTCCACATAGGGGCCTCTGACCCCAGCAAGCTACCCAGGGGTCCACCTCTCTCCCTGGACTTGCAGTATAGGCCCCAGGGTGCCCCTTGGTCCTCCACATAGGGGCCTCTGACCCCAGCAAGCTACCCAGGGGTCCACCTCTCTCCCTGGACTTGCAGTAGAGGCCCCAATAAGCCCTCTGGCCCTCCACCTAGGGGCCTTTTACCCCAGCAAGCTACGCAGGGGTCCACCTCTCTCCCTGGACTTGCAGGATAGGCCCCAGGGTGCCCCCTGGCCCTCCACCTAGGGGCCACGGTCACCAGGAAGCTACCCAGGGATCCACCTCTCTCCCTGGACTTGCAGTAAAGGCCCTAGGGTACCCCCTTGCCCTCCACCTAGGGGCTTCTGACCCCAGCAAGCTACCCAGGGGTCCACCTCTCTCCCTGGACTTGCGGTAGAGGCCCCAGGGTGCCCCCTTGCCCTCCACCTAGGGGTCTCTGACACCAGCAAGCTACCCATGGGTCCACCTCTCTCCCTGGACTTGCAGTAAAGGCCCTAGGGTACCCCCTTGCCCTCCACCTAGGGGCCTCTGACCCCAGGAAGCTACCCAGGGGTCCACCTCTCTCCCTGGGCTTGCAGTAGAGGCCCCAGGGTGCCCGCTTACCCCCCACAAAGTGGTCTCTGACCCCAGCAAGCAACCCAGTGGTCCACCTCTCTCCCTGGACTTGCAGGATAGGCCCCAGGGTGCCCCCTGGCCCTCCACCTAGGGCCTCTGACCCCAGCAAGCTACCCAGGGATCCACCTCTCTCCCTGGACTTGCAGTAAAGGCCCAGGGTACCCCCTTGCCCTCCACCTAGGGGCTTCTGACCCCAGCAAGCTACCCAGGGGTCCATAACTCTCCCTGGACTTGCAGTAGAGGCCCCAGGGTGCCCCCTGGCCCTTCACCTGGGGCCTCTGAGCCCAGCAAACTACCCAAGGGTCCCCCTCTCTTCCTGGACTTACAGTAGAGGCCCCAGGGAGCCCCCTTGCCCTCCACAAAGGGGCCAAGGACCCCAGAAAGCTACCCAGGGGTCCACCTCTCTCCCTGGACTTGTGGTAGAGGCCCCAGGGTGCCCCTTGCCCTCCACCTAGGGGTCTCTGACACCAGCAAGCTACCCATGGGTCCACAACTCTCCCTGGATTTGCAGGATAGGCCCCAGGGTGCCCCCTGGCCCTCCACCTAGGGGCCTCTGACCCCAGCAAGCTACCCAGGGGTCCACCTCTCTCCCTGGACTTGCAGGATAGGCCCCAGGGTGCCCCCTGGCCCTCCACCTAGGGGCCTCTGACCCCAGGAAGCTACCCAGGGGTCCACCTCTCTCCCTGGACTTGCAGTAGAGGCCCCAGGGTGCCCCCTTGCCCTCCACAAAGTGGTCTCTGACCTCAGCAAGCAACCCAGTGGTCCACCTCTCTCCCTGGACTTGCAGGATAGGCCCCAGGGTGCCCCTTGGTCCTCAACCTAGGGGCCTCTGACCCCAGCAAGCTACCCAGGGATCCACCTCTCTCCCTGGACTTGCATTAAAGGCCCTAGGGTATCCCCTGGCCCTCCACCTAGGGACTTCTGACCCCAGCAAGCTACCCAGGGGTCCATAACTCTCCCTGGACTCGCAGTAGAGGCCCCAGGGTGCCCCCTGGCCCTCCACCTAGGGGCCTCTGACCCCAGCAAGCTACCCAGGGGTACACCTCTCTCCCTGGACTTGCAGTATAGGCCCCAGGGTGCCCCTTGGCCCTCCACATAGGGGCCTCTGACCCCAGGAAGCTACCCAGGGGTCCACCTCTCTCCCTGGACTTGCAGTAGAGGCCCCAATAAGCCCTCTGGCTCTCCACCTAGGGGCCTTTTACCCCAGCAAGCTACGCAGGGGCCCACCTCTCTCCCTGGACTTGCAGGATAGGCCGAAGGGTGCCCCCTGGCCCTCCACCTAGGGGCCACGGACACCAGGAAGCTACCCAGGGGTCCACAACTCTCCCTGGACTTGCAATAGAAGCCCCAGGGTGCCCCCTTGCCCTCCACAAAGTGGTCTCTGATCCCAGCAAGCAACCCAGTGGTCCACCTTTCTCCCTGGACGTGCAGGAAAGGCCCCAGGGTGCCCCCTGGCCCTCCACCTAGGGGCCTCTGACCCCAGCGAGCTACCCAGGGGTCCACCTCTCTCCCTGGACTTGTAGTACAATCCCCAGGGTGCCCCCTTACCCTGCACCAAGGGGCCTCTGACCCCAGCAAGCTACCCAGGGGTCCACCTCTCTCCCTGCACTTGCAGGATAGGCCCCAGGGTGCCCCCTGGCCCTCCACCTGGGGCCTCTGACCCCAGCAAGCTACCCAGGGATCCACCTCTCTCCCTGGACTTGCAGTAAAGGCCCT
The DNA here is from genome assembly GCF_052040795.2 of Danio rerio. NCBI lineage: Eukaryota > Metazoa > Chordata > Actinopteri > Cypriniformes > Danionidae > Danio > Danio rerio. Next base: position 65,269,704 of record NC_141025.1, on the reverse strand, counting down.
AGGGTACCCCCTGGCCCTCCACCTAGGGGCTTCTGACCCCAGCAAGCTACCCAGGGGTCCATAACTCTCCCTGGACTTGCAGTAGAAGCCCCAATAAGCCCCCTGGCCCTCCACCTAGGGGCCTCTGACCCCAGGAAGCTACCCAGGGGTCCACCTATTTCCCTGGACTTGTAGTAAAGGCCCCAGGGTGCCCCCTGGCCCTGCACCAAGGGGCTTCAGACCCTAGCAAGCTACCCAGGGGTCTACCTCTCTCCCTGGACTTGCAGTAGAGGCCATAGTGTGCCCCCTGGCCCTCCACCTATGGGCATCTGACCCCAGCAAGCTACCCAGGGGTCCACCTCTCTCCCTGGACTTGCAGGATAGGACCCAGGGTGCCCTCTGGCCCTCCAGCTAGAGGCTTCTGACCCCAGGAAGCTACCCAGGGGTCCACCTCTCTCCCTGGACTTGCAGTAGAGGCCCCAATAAGCCCCCTGGCCCTCCACCTAGGGGCCTAAGACCCCAGCAAGCTACCCAAGGGTCCACCTCTCTCCCTGGACTTGCAGTGGAGGCCCCAGGGTGTCCCCTTGCCCTCCACCAAGGGGCCTCTGACCCCAGCACGCTACCCAGGGGTCCATATCTCTCCCTGGACTTGCAGGATAGGCCGAAGGGTGCCCCCTGGCCCTCCACCTAGTTGCCACGGACCCCAGGAAGCTACCCAGGGGTCCACAACTCCCCCTGGACTTGCAGTAGAAGCCCCAGGGTGCCCCCTTGGCCTTGACAAAGTGGTCTCTGACCCGAGCAAGCAACCCAGTGGTCCACCTTTCTCCCTTGACTTGCAGGAAAGGCCCCAGGGTGCCCTCTGGCCCCTTCACCTAGGGGCCTCTGACCCCAGCAAGCTACCCAGGGGTCCACCTCTCTCCCTAGACTTGTAGTATAGGCCCCAGGGTGCCCCCTGGCCCTCCACCTAGGGGCCTCTGACCCCAGCAAGCTACCCAGGGGTCCACCTCTCTCCCTGGACTTGTAGTACAATCCCCAGGGTGCCCCCTTACCCTGCACCAAGGGGCCTCTGACCCCAGCAAGCTACCCAGGGGTCCACCTCTCTCCCTGCACTTGCAGGATAGGCCCCAGGGTGCCCCCTGGCCTTCCACCTGGGGCCTCTGACCCCAGCAAGCTACCCAGGGATCCACCTCTCTCCCTGGACTTGCAGTAAAGGCCCTAGGGTACCCCCTGGCCCTCCACCTAGGGGCTTCTGACCCCAGCAAGCTACCCAGGGGTCCATAACTCTCCCTGGACTTGCAGTAGAAGCCCCAGGGTGCCCCCTTGCCCTCCACAAAGTGGTCTCTGACCCCAGCAAGCAACCCAGTGGTCCACCTTTCTCCCTGGACTTGCAGGAAAGGCCCCAGGGTGCCCCCTGGCCCTGCACCAAGGGGCTTCAGACCCTAGCAAGCTACCCAGGGGTCTACCTCTCTCCCTGGACTTGCAGTAGAGGCCATAGTGTGCCCCCTGGCCCTCCACCTATGGGCATCTGACCCCAGCAAGCTACCCAGGGGTCCACCTCTCTCCCTGGACTTGCAGGATAGGACCCAGGGTGCCCTCTGGCCCTCCAGCTAGAGGCTTCTGACCCCAGGAAGCTACCCAGGGGTCCACCTCTCTCCCTGGACTTGCAGTAGAGGCCCCAATAAGCCCCCTGGCCCTCCACCTAGGGGCCTAAGACCCCAGCAAGCTACCCAAGGGTCCACCTCTCTCCCTGGACTTGCAGTGGAGGCCCCAGGGTGTCCCCTTGCCCTCCACCAAGGGGCCTCTGACCCCAGCACGCTACCCAGGGGTCCATATCTCTCCCTGGACTTGCAGGATAGGCCGAAGGGTGCCCCCTGGCCCTCCACCTAGTTGCCACGGACCCCAGGAAGCTACCCAGGGGTCCACAACTCCCCCTGGACTTGCAGTAGAAGCCCCAGGGTGCCCCCTTGGCCTTGACAAAGTGGTCTCTGACCCGAGCAAGCAACCCAGTGGTCCACCTTTCTCCCTTGACTTGCAGGAAAGGCCCCAGGGTGCCCTCTGGCCCCTTCACCTAGGGGCCTCTGACCCCAGCAAGCTACCCAGGGGTCCACCTCTCTCCCTAGACTTGTAGTATAGGCCCCAGGGTGCCCCCTGGCCCTCCACCTAGGGGCCTCTGACCCCAGCAAGCTACCCAGGGGTCCACCTCTCTCCCTGGACTTGTAGTACAATCCCCAGGGTGCCCCCTTACCCTGCACCAAGGGGCCTCTGACCCCAGCAAGCTACCCAGGGGTCCACCTCTCTCCCTGCACTTGCAGGATAGGCCCCAGGGTGCCCCCTGGCCTTCCACCTGGGGCCTCTGACCCCAGCAAGCTACCCAGGGATCCACCTCTCTCCCTGGACTTGCAGTAAAGGCCCTAGGGTACCCCCTGGCCCTCCACCTAGGGGCTTCTGACCCCAGCAAGCTACCCAGGGGTCCATAACTCTCCCTGGACTTGCAGTAGAAGCCCCAGGGTGCCCCCTTGCCCTCCACAAAGTGGTCTCTGACCCCAGCAAGCAACCCAGTGGTCCACCTTTCTCCCTGGACTTGCAGGAAAGGCCCCAGGGTGCCCCCTGGCCCTCCACCTAGGGGCCTCTGACCCCAGGAAGCTACCCAGGGGTCCACCTCTCTCCCTGGACTTGTAGTAAAGGCCCCAGGGTGCCCCCTGGCCCTCCACCTAGGGGCCTCTGACCCCAGCAAGCTACCCAGGGGTCCACCTCTCTCCCTGGACTTGTAGTACAATCCCCAGGGTGCCCCCTTACCCTGCACCAAGGGGCCTCTGACCCCAGCAAGCTACCCAGGGGTCCACCTCTCTCCCTGCACTTGCAGGATAGGCCCCAGGGTGCCCCCTGGCCTTCCACCTGGGGCCTCTGACCCCAGCAAGCTACCCAGGGATCCACCTCTCTCCCTGGACTTGCAGTAAAGGCCCTAGGGTACCCCCTGGCCCTCCACCTAGGGGCTTCTGACCCCAGCAAGCTACCCAGGGGTCCATAACTCTCCCTGGACTTGCAGTAGAAGCCCCAGGGTGCCCCCTTGCCCTCCACAAAGTGGTCTCTGACCCCAGCAAGCAACCCAGTGGTCCACCTTTCTCCCTGGACTTGCAGGAAAGGCCCCAGGGTGCCCCCTGGCCCTCCACCTAGGGGCCTCTGACCCCAGGAAGCTACCCAGGGGTCCACCTCTCTCCCTGGACTTGTAGTAAAGGCCCCAGGGTGCCCCCTGGCCCTGCACCAAGGGGCTTCAGACCCTAGCAAGCTACCCAGGGGTCTACCTCTCTCCCTGGACTTGCAGTAGAGGCCATAGTGTGCCCCCTGGCCCTCCACCTATGGGCCTCTGACCCCAGCAAGCTACCCAGGGGTCCACCTCTCTCCCTGGACTTGCAGGATAGGACCCAGGGTGCCCTCTGGCCCTCCAGCTAGAGGTTTCTGACCCCAGGAAGCTACCCAGGGGTCCACCTCTCTCCCTGGACTTGCAGTAGAGGCCCCAATAAGCCCCCTGGCCCTCCACCTAGGGGCCTAAGACCCCAGCAAGCTACCCAAGGGTCCACCTCTCTCCCTGGACTTGCAGTAGAGGCCCCAGGGTGTCCCCTTGCCCTCCACCAAGGGGCCTCTGACCCCAGCACGCTACCCAGGGGTCCATATCTCTCCCTGGACTTGCAGGATAGGCCGAAGGGTGCCCCCTGGCCCTCCACCTAGCTGCCACGGACCCCAGGAAGCTACCCAGGGGTCCACAACTCCCCCTGGACTTGCAGTAGAAGCCCCAGGGTGCCCCCTTGGCCTTGACAAAGTGGTCTCTGACCCCAGCAAGCAACCCAGTGGTCCACCTTTCTCCCTTGACTTGCAGGAAAGGCCCCAGGGTGCCCTCTGGCCCTCCACCTAGGGGCCTCTGACCCCAGCAAGCTACCCAGGGGTCCACCTCTCTCCCTAGACTTGTAGTATAGGCCCCAGGGTGCCCCCTTACCATGCACCAAGGGGCCTCTGACCCAAGCAAGCTACGCAGGGGTCCACCTCTCTCCCTGGACTTGCAGGATAGGCCCCAGGGTGCCCCCTGGCCCTCCACCTAGGGGCCTCTGACTCCAGCAAGCTACCCAGGGATACACCTCTCTCCCTGGACTTGCAGTAAAGGCCCTAGGGTACCCCCTGGCCCTCCACCTAGGGGCTTCTGACCCCAGCAAGCTACCCAGGGGTCCATAACTCTCCCTGGACTTGCAGGATAGGCCCCAGTGTGCCCCCTGGCCCTCCACCTATGGGCCTTTGACCCCAGCAAGCTACCCAGGGGTCCACCTCTGTCCCTGGACTTGCAGTAAAGGCCCCAGGAAGCCCCCTGGCCCTCCACCTAGGGGCCTCTGACCCCAGCAAGCTACCCATGTGTCCACCTCTCTTTCTTGACTTGCAGTAGATTCCCCAGGGTGCCCCCTGGCCCTCCACCTAGGGGCCTCTGACCCCAGCAAGCTACCCAGGGGTCCACTTCTCTCCCTGGACTTGCAGGATAGGCCCCAGGGTGCCCACTGGCCCTCCACCTAGGGGCCTCTGATCCCAGCAAGCTACCCAGGGGTCCACCTCTCTCCCTGGACTTGTAGTATAGGCCCCAGGGTGCCCACTGGCCCTCCACCTAGGGGCCTCTGACCCCAGCAAGCTACCCAGATGTCCACCTCTCTTCCTGGACTTGCAGTAGAGGCCCCAATAAGCCCCCTGGCCCTCCACCTAGGGGCCTAAGACCCCAGCAAGCTACCTAAGAGTCCACCTCTCTCCCTGGACTTGCAGTAGAGGCCCCAGGGAGCCCCCTTGCCCTCCACAAAGGGGCCAAGGACCCCAGAAAGCTACCTAGGGGTCCACTTCTCTCCCTGGACTTGCGGTAGAGGCCCCAGGGTGCCCCCTTGCCCTCCACCTAGGGGTCTCTGACACCAGCAAGCTACCCATGGGTCCACAACTCTCCCTGGATTTGCAGGATAGGCCCCAGGGTGCCCCCCTGGCCCTCCACCTAGGGGCCTCTGACCCCAGCAAGCTACCCAGGGGTCCACCTCTCTCCCTGGACTTGCAGGATAGGCCCCAGGGTTCCCCCTGGCCCTCCACCTAGGGGCCTCTGACCCCAGGAAGCTACCCAGGGGTCCACCTCTCTCCCTGGACTTGCAGTAGAGGCCCCAGGGTGCCCCCTTGCCCTCCACAAAGTGGTCTCTGACCCCAGCAAGCAACCCTGTGGTCCCCCTCTCTCCCTGGACTTGCAGGATAGGCCCCAGGGTGCCCCTTGGTCCTCAACCTAGGGGCCTCTGACCCCAGCAAGCTACCCAGGGATCCACCTCTCTCCCTGGACTTGCATTAAAGGCCCTAGGGTATCCCCTGGCCCTCCACCTAGGGGCTTCTGACCCCAGCAAGCTACCCAGGGGTCCATAACTCTCCCTGGACTTGCAGTAGAGGCCCCAGGGTGCCCCCTGGCCCTCCACCTAGGGGCCTCTGACCCCAGCAAGCTACCCAGGGGTACACCTCTCTCCCTGGACTTGCAGTATAGGCCCCAGGGTGCCCCTTGGCCCTCCACATAGGGGCCTCTGACCCCAGGAAGCTACCCAGGGGTCCACCTCTCTCCCTGGACTTGCAGTAGAGGCCCCAATAAGCCCTCTGGCCCTCCACCTAGGGGCCTTTTACCACAGCAAGCTATGCAGGGGCCCACCTCTCTCCCTGGACTTGCAGGATAGGCCCCAGGGTGCCCCCTGGCCCTCCACCTAGGGGCCACGGACACCAGGAAGCTACCCAGGGGTCCACAACTCTCCCTGGACTTGCAGTAGAAGCCCCAGGGTGCCCCCTTGCCCTCCACAAAGTGGTCTCTGATCCCAGCAAGCAACCCAGTGGTCCACCTTTCTCCCTGGACTTGCAGGAAAGGCCCCAGGGTGCCCCCTGGCCCTCCACCTAGGGGCCTCTGACCCCAGCAAGCTACCCAGGGGTCCACCTCTCTCCCTGGACTTGTAGTACAATCCCCAGGGTGCCCCCTTACCCTGCACCAAGGGGCCTCTGACCCCAGCAAGCTACCCAGGGGTCCACCTCTCTCCCTGCACTTGCAGGATAGGCCCCAGGGTGCCCCCTGGCCCTCCACCTAGGGGCCTCTGACCCCAGCAAGCTACCCAGGGATCCACCTCTCTCCCTGGACTTGCAGTAAAGGCCCTAGGGTACCCCCTGGCCCTCCACCTAGGGGCTTCTGACCCCAGCAAGCTACCCAGGGGTCCATAACTCTCCCTGGACTTGCAGTAGAAGCCCCAGGGTGCCCCCTTGCCCTCCACAAAGTGGTTTCTGACCCCAGCAAGAAACCCAGTGGTCCACCTTTCTCCCTGGACTTGCAGTAAAGGCCCCAGGGTGCCCCCTGGTCCTCAACCTAGGGGCCTCTGACCCCAGCAAGCTACCCAGGGATCCACCTCTCTCCCTGGACTTGCATTAAAGGCCCTAGGGTATCCCCTGGCCCTCCACCTAGGGGCTTCTGACCCCAGCAAGCTACCCAGGGGTCCATAACTCTCCCTGGACTTGCAGTAGAGGCCCCAGGGTGCCCCCTGGCCCTCCACCTAGGGGCCTCTGACCCCAGCAAGCTACCCAGGGGTACACCTCTCTCCCTGGACTTGCAGTATAGGCCCCAGGGTGCCCCTTGGCCCTCCACATAGGGGCCTCTGACCCCAGGAAGCTACCCAGGGGTCCACCTCTCTCCCTGGACTTGCAGTAGAGGCCCCAATAAGCCCTCTGGCCCTCCACCTAGGGGCCTTTTACCCCAGCAAGCTATGCAGGGGCCCACCTCTCTCCCTGGACTTGCAGGATAGGCCCCAGGGTGCCCCCTGGCCCTCCACCTAGGGGCCACGGACACCAGGAAGCTACCCAGGGGTCCACAACTCTCCCTGGACTTGCAGTAGAAGCCCCAGGGTGCCCCCTTGCCCTCCACAAAGTGGTCTCTGATCCCAGCAAGCAACCCAGTGGTCCACCTTTCTCCCTGGACTTGCAGGAAAGGCCCCAGGGTGCCCCCTGGCCCTCCACCTAGGGGCCTCTGACCCCAGCAAGCTACCCAGGGGTCCACCTCTCTCCCTGGACTTGTAGTACAATCCCCAGGGTGCCCCCTTACCCTGCACCAAGGGGCCTCTGACCCCAGCAAGCTACCCAGGGGTCCACCTCTCTCCCTGCACTTGCAGGATAGGCCCCAGGGTGCCCCCTGGCCCTCCACCTAGGGGCCTCTGACCCCAGCAAGCTACCCAGGGATCCACCTCTCTCCCTGGACTTGCAGTAAAGGCCCTAGGGTACCCCCTGGCCCTCCACCTAGGGGCTTCTGACCCCAGCAAGCTACCCAGGGGTCCATAACTCTCCCTGGACTTGCAGTAGAAGCCCCAGGGTGCCCCCTTGCCCTCCACAAAGTGGTCTCTGACCCCAGCAAGCAACCCAGTGGTCCACCTTTCTCCCTGGACTTGCAGGAAAGGCCCCAGGGTGCCCCCTGGCCCTCCACCTAGGGGCCTCTGACCCCAGGAAGCTACCCAGGGGTCCACCTCTCTCCCTGGACTTGTAGTAAAGGCCCCAGGGTGCCCCCTGGCCCTGCACCAAGGGGCCTCAGACCCTAGCAAGCTACCCAGGGGTCTACCTCTCTCCCTGGACTTGCAGTAGAGGCCATAGTGTGCCCCCTGGCCCTCCACCTATGGGCCTCTGACCCCAGCAAGCTACCCAGGGGTCCACCTCTCTCCCTGGACTTGCAGGATAGGACCCAGGGTGCCCTCTGGCCCTCCAGCTAGAGGCTTTTGACCCCTGGAAGCTACCCAGGGGTCCACCTCTCTCCCTGGACTTGCAGTAGAGGCCCCAATAAGCCCCCTGGCCCTCCACCTAGGGGCCTAAGACCCCAGCAAGCTACCCAAGGGTCCACCTCTCTCCCTGGACTTGCAGTAGAGGCCCCAGGGTGTCCCCTTGCCCTCCACCAAGGGGCCTCTGACCCCAGCACGCTACCCAGGGGTCCATATCTCTCCCTGGACTTGCAGGATAGGCCGAAGGGTGCCCCCTGGCCCTCCACCTAGTTGCCACGGACCCCAGGAAGCTACCCAGGGGTCCACAACTCCCCCTGGACTTGCAGTAGAAGCCCCAGGGTGCCCCCTTGGCCTTGACAAAGTGGTCTCTGACCCCAGCAAGCAACCCAGTGGTCCACCTTTCTCCCTTGACTTGCAGGAAAGGCCCCAGGGTGCCCTCTGGCCCTCCACTTAGGGGCCTCTGACCCCAGCAAGCTACCCAGGGGTCCACCTCTCTCCCTAGACTTGTAGTATAGGCCCCAGGGTGCCCCCTTACCATGCACCAAGGGGCCTCTGACCCAAGCAAGCTACCCAGGGGTCCACCTCTCTCCCTGGACTTGCAGGATAGGCCCCAGGGTGCCCCCTGGCCCTCCACCTAGGGGCCTCTGACCCCAGCAAGCTACCCAGGGATCCACCTCTCTCCCTGGACTTGCAGTAAAGGCCCTAGGGTACCCCCTGGCCCTCCACCTAGGGGCTTCTGACCCCAGCAAGCTACCCAGGGGTCCATAACTCTCCCTGGACTTGCAGGATAGGCCCCAGTGTGCCCCCTGGCCCTCCACCTATGGGCCTTTGACCCCAGCAAGCTACCCAGGGGTCCACCTCTGTCCCTGGACTTGCAGTAAAGGCCCCAGGAAGCCCCCTGGCCCTCCACCTAGGGGCCTCTGACCCCAGCAAGCTACCCATGTGTCCACCTCTCTTTCTTGACTTGCAGTAGATTCCCCAGGGTGCCCCCTGGCCCTCCACCTAGGGGCCTCTGACCCCAGCAAGCTACCCAGGGGTCCACTTCTCTCCCTGGACTTGCAGGATAGGCCCCAGGGTGCCCCCTGGCCCTCCACCTAGGGGCCTCTGATCCCAGCAAGCTACCCAGGGGTCCACCTCTCTCCCTGGACTTGTAGTATAGGCCCCAGGGTGCCCCCTGGCCCTCCACCTAGGGGCCTCTGACCCCAGCAAGCTACCCAGATGTTCACCTCTCTCCCTGGACTTGCAGGATAGGCCCCAGGGTGCCCCCTGGCCCTCCACCTAGGGGCCTCAGACCCTAGCAAGCTACCCAGGGGTCCACCTCTCTTCCTGGACTTGCAGTAGAGGCCCCAATAAGCCCCCTGGCCCTCCACCTAGGGGCCTAAGACCACAGCAAGCTACCCAAGGGTCCACCTCTCTCCCTGGACTTGCAGTAGAGGCCCCAGGGTGTCCCCTTGCCCTCCACCAAGGGGACTCTGACCCCAGAACGCTACCCAGGGATCCACATCTCTCCCTGGACTTGCAGGATAGGCCGAAGGGTGCCCCCTGGCCCTCCACCTAGTTGCCTCTGACCCAAGCAAGCTACCCAGGGATCCACCTCTCTCCCTGGACTTGCAGTAAAGGCCCTAGGGTACCCCCTTGCCCTCCACCTAGGGGCTTCTGACCCCAGCAAGCTACCCAGGGGTCCACCTCTCTCCCTGGACTTGCGGTAGAGGCCCCAGGGTGCCCCCTTGCCCTCTACCTAGGGGTCTCTGACACTAGCAAGCTACCCATGGGTTCACCTCTCTCCCTGGACTTGCAGTAAAGGCCCTAGGGTACCCCCTTGCCCTCCACCTAGGGGCCTCTGACCCCAGGAAGCTACCCAGGGGTCCACCTCTCTCCCTGGGCTTGCAGTAGAGGCCCCAGGGTGCCCCCTTGCCCCCCACAAAGTGGTCTCTGACCCCAGTAAGCTACCCAGTGGTCCACCTCTCTCCCTGGACTTGCAGGATAGGCCCCAGGGTGCCCCCTGGCCCTCCACCTAGGGGCCTCTGACCCCAGGAAGCTACCCAGGGGTCCACCTCTCTCCCTGGACTTGCAGTAGAGGCCCCAGGGTGCCCCCTTGCCCTCCACAAAGTGGTCTCTGACCCCAGCAAGCAACCCAGTGGTCCACCTCTCTCCCTGGACTTGCAGGATAGGCCCCAGGGTGCCCCTTGGTCCTCAACCTAGGGGCCTCTGACCCCAGCAAGCTACCCAGGGATCCACCTCTCTCCCTGGACTTGCATTAAAGGCCCTAGGGTATCCCCTGGCCCTCCACCTAGAGGCTTCTGACCCCAGCAAGCTACACAGGGGTCCATAACTCTCCCTGGACTTGCAGTAGAGGCCCCAGGGTGCCCCCTGGCCCTCCACATAGGGGCCTCTGACCCCAGCAAGCTACCCAGGGGTCCACCTCTCTCCCTGGACTTGCAGTATAGGCCCCAGGGTGCCCCTTGGCCCTCCACATAGGGGCCTCTGACCCCAGCAAGCTACCCAGGGGTCCACCTCTCTCCCTGGACTTGCAGTAGAGGCCCCAATAAGCCCTCTGGCCCTCCACCTAGGGGCCTTTTACCCCAGCAAGCTACGCAGGGGTCCACCTCTCTCCCTGGACTTGCAGGATAGGCCCCAGGGTGCCCCCTGGCCCTCCACCTAGGGGCCACGGTCACCAGGAAGCTACCCAGGGATCCACCTCTCTCCCTGGACTTGCAGTAAAGGCCCTAGGGTACCCCCTTGCCCTCCACCTAGGGGCTTCTGACCCCAGCAAGCTACCCAGGGGTCCACCTCTCTCCCTGGACTTGCGGTTGAGGCCCCAGGGTGCCCCCTTGCCCTCCACCTAGGGGTCTCTGACACCAGCAAGCTACCCATGGGTCCACCTCTCTCCCTGGACTTGCAGTAAAGGCCTTAGGGTACCCCCTTGCCCTCCACCTAGGGGCCTCTGACCCCAGCAAGCTACCCAGGGATCCACCTCTCTCCCTGGACTTGCAGTAAAGGCCCAGGGTACCCCCTTGCCCTCCACCTAGGGGCTTCTGACCCCAGCAAGCTACCCAGGGGTCCATAACTCTCCCTGGACTTGCAGTAGAGGCCCCAGGGTGCCCCCTGGCCCTTCACCTAGGGGCCTCTGAGCCCAGCAAACTACCCAAGGGTCCCCCTCTCTTCCTGGACTTACAGTAGAGGCCCCAGGGAGCCCCCTTGCCCTCCACAAAGGGGCCAAGGACCCCAGAAAGCTACCCAGGGGTCCACCTCTCTCCCTGGACTTGTGGTAGAGGCCCCAGGGTGCCCCTTGCCCTCCACCTAGGGGTCTCTGACACCAGCAAGCTACCCATGGGTCCACAACTCTCCCTGGATTTGCAGGATAGGCCCCAGGGTGCCCCCTGGCCCTCCACCTAGGGGCCTCTGACCCCAGCAAGCTACCCAGGGGTCCACCTCTCTCCCTGGACTTGCAGGATAGGCCCCAGGGTGCCCCCTGGCCCTCCACCTAGGGGCCTCTGACCCCAGGAAGCTACCCAGGGGTCCACCTCTCTCCCTGGACTTGCAGTAGAGTCCCCAGGGTGCCCCCTTGCCCTCCACAAAGTGGTCTCTGACCCCAGCAAGCAACCCAGTGGTCCACCTCTCTCCCTGGACTTGCAGGATAGGCCCCAGGGTGCCCCTTGGTCCTCAACCTAGGGGCCTCTGACCCCAGCAAGCTACCCAGGGATCCACCTCTCTCCCTGGACTTGCATTAAAGGCCCTAGGGTATCCCCTGGCCCTCCACCTAGGGACTTCTGACCCCAGCAAGCTACCCAGGGGTCCATAACTCTCCCTGGACTCGCAGTAGAGGCCCCAGGGTGCCCCCTGGCCCTCCACCTAGGGGCCTCTGACCCCAGCAAGCTACCCAGGGGTACACCTCTCTCCCTGGACTTGCAGTATAGGCCCCAGGGTGCCCCTTGGCCCTCCACATAGGGGCCTCTGACCCCAGGAAGCTACCCAGGGGTCCACCTCTCTCCCTGGACTTGCAGTAGAGGCCCCAATAAGCCCTCTGGCTCTCCACCTAGGGGCCTTTTACCCCAGCAAGCTACGCAGGGGCCCACCTCTCTCCCTGGACTTGCAGGATAGGCCGAAGGGTGCCCCCTGGCCCTCCACCTAGGGGCCTCTGACCCCAGCAAGCTACCCAGGGATCCACCTCTCTCCCTGGACTTGCAGTAAAGGCCCTAGGGTACCCCCTGGCCCTCCACCTAGGGGCTTCTGACCCCAGCAAGCTACCCAGGGGTCCATAACTCTCCCTGGACTTGCAGTAGAAGCCCCAGGGTGCTCCCTTGCCCTCCACAAAGTGGTCTCTGACCCCAGCAAGCAACCCAGTGGTCCACCTTTCTCCCTGGACTTGCAGGAAAGGCCCCAGGGTGCCCCCTGGCCCTCCACCTAGGGGCCTCTGACCCCAGGAAGCTACCCAGGGGTCCACCTCTTTCCCTGGACTTGTAGTAAAGGCCCCAGGGTGCCCCCTGGCCCTGCACCAAGGGGCTTCAGACCCTAGCAAGCTACCCAGGGGTCTACCTCTCTCCCTGGACTTGCAGTAGAGGCCATAGTGTGCCCCCTGGCCCTCCACCTATGGGCATCTGACCCCAGCAAGCTACCCAGGGGGTCCACCTCTCTCCCTGGACTTGCAGGATAGGACCCAGGGTGCCCTCTGGCCCTCCAGCTAGAGGCTTCTGACCCCAGGAAGCTACCCAGGGGTCCACCTCTCTCCCTGGACTTGCAGTAGAGGCCCCAATAAGCCCCCTGGCCCTCCACCTAGGGGCCTAAGACCCCAGCAAGCTACCCAAGGGTCCACCTCTCTCCCTGGACTTGCAGTGGAGGCCCCAGGGTGTCCCCTTGCCCTCCACCAAGGGGCCTCTGACCCCAGCACGCTACCCAGGGGTCCATATCTCTCCCTGGACTTGCAGGATAGGCCGAAGGGTGCCCCCTGGCCCTCCACCTAGTTGCCACGGACCCCAGGAAGCTACCCAGGGGTCCACAACTCCCCCTGGACTTGCAGTAGAAGCCCCAGGGTGCCCCCTAGGCCTTGACAAAGTGGTCTCTGACCCGAGCAAGCAACCCAGTGGTCCACCTTTCTCCCTTGACTTGCAGGAAAGGCCCCAGGGTGCCCTCTGGCCCCTTCACCTAGGGGCCTCTGACCCCAGCAAGCTACCCAGGGGTCCACCTCTCTCCCTAGACTTGTAGTATAGGCCCCAGGGTGCCCCCTGGCCCTCCACCTAGGGGCCTCTGACCCCAGCAAGCTACCCAGGGGTCCACCTCTCTCCCTGGACTTGTAGTACAATCCCCAGGGTGCCCCCTTAACCTGCACCATGGGGCCTATGACCCCAGCAAGCTACCCAGGGGTCCACCTCTCTCCCTGCACTTGCAGGATAGGCCCCAGGGTGCCCCCTGGCCTTCCACCTGGGGCCTCTGACCCCAGCAAGCTACCCAGGGATCCACCTCTCTCCCTGGACTTGCAGTAAAGGCCCTAGGGTACCCCCTGGCCCTCCACCTAGGGGCTTCTGACCCCAGCAAGCTACCCAGGGGTCCATAACTCTCCCTGGACTTGCAGTAGAAGCCCCAGGGTGCCCCCTTGCCCTCCACAAAGTGGTCTCTGACCCCAGCAAGCAACCCAGTGGTCCACCTTTCTCCCTGGACTTGCAGGAAAGGCCCCAGGGTGCCCCCTGGCCCTCCACCTAGGGGCCTCTGACCCCAGGAAGCTACCCAGGGGTCCACCTCTCTCCCTGGACTTGTAGTAAAGGCCCCAGGGTGCCCCCTGGCCCTGCACCAAGGGGCTTCAGACCCTAGCAAGCTACCCAGGGGTCTACCTCTCTCCCTGGACTTGCAGTAGAGGCCATAGTGTGCCCCCTGGCCCTCCACCTATGGGCCTCTGACCCCAGCAAGCTACCCAGGGGTCCACCTCTCTCCCTGGACTTGCAGGATAGGACCCAGGGTGCCCTCTGGCCCTCCAGCTAGAGGCTTCTGACCCCAGGAAGCTACCCAGGGGTCCACCTCTCTCCCTGGACTTGCAGTAGAGGCCCCAATAAGCCCTTGCAGGATAGGCCGAAGGGTGCCCCCTGGCCCTCCACCTAGCTGCCACGGACCCCAGGAAGCTACCCAGGGGTCCACAACTCCCCCTGGACTTGCAGTAGAAGCCCCAGGGTGCCCCCTTGGCCTTGACAAAGTGGTCTCTGACCCCAGCAAGCAACCCAGTGGTCCACCTTTCTCCCTTGACTTGCAGGAAAGGCCCCAGGGTGCCCTCTGGCCCTCCACCTAGGGGCCTCTGACCCCAGCAAGCTACCCAGGGGTCCACCTCTCTCCCTAGACTTGTAGTATAGGCCCCAGGGTGCCCCCTTACCATGCACCAAGGGGCCTCTGACCCAAGCAAGCTACCCAGGGGTCCACCTCTCTCCCTGGACTTGCAGGATAGGCCCCAGGGTGCCCCCTGGCCCTCCACCTAGGGGCCTCTGACCCCAGCAAGCTACCCAGGGGTCCACCTCTCTTCCTGGACTTGCAGTAGAGGCCCCAATAAGCCCCCTGGCCCTCCACCTAGGGGCCTAAGACCCCAGCAAGCTACCCAAGGGTCCACCTCTCTCCCTGGACTTGCAGTAGAGGCCCCAGGGTGTCCCCCTGGCCTTCCACCTAGGGGCTTCTGACCCCAGCAAGCTACCCAGGGGTCCATAACTCTCCCTGGACTTGCAGGATAGGCCCCAGTGTGCCCCCTGGCCCTCCACCTATGGGCCTTTGACCCCAGCAAGCTACCCAGGGGTCCACCTCTGTCCCTGGACTTGCAGTAAAGGCCCCAGGAAGCCCCCTGGCCCTCCACCTAGGGGCCTCTGACCCCAGCAAGCTACCCATGTGTCCACCTCTCTTTCTTGACTTGCAGTAGATTCCCCAGGGTGCCCCCTGGCCCTCCACCTAGGGGCCTCTGACCCCAGCAAGCTACCCAGGGGTCCACTTCTCTCCCTGGACTTGCAGGATAGGCCCCAGGGTGCCCACTGGCCCTCCACCTAGGGGCCTCTGATCCCAGCAAGCTACCCAGGGGTCCACCTCTCTCCCTGGACTTGTAGTATAGGCCCCAGGGTGCCCACTGGCCCTCCACCTAGGGGCCTCTGACCCCAGCAAGCTACCCAGATGTCCACCTCTCTCCCTGGACTTGCAGGATAGGCCCCAGGGTGCCCCCTGGCCCTCCACCTAGGGGCCTCAGACCCTAGCAAGCTACCCAGGGGTCCACCTCTCTTCCTGGACTTGCAGTAGAGGCCCCAATAAGCCCCCTGGCCCTCCACCTAGGGGCCTAAGACCCCAGCAAGCTACCTAAGAGTCCACGTCTCTCCCTGGACTTGCAGTAGAGGCCCCAGGGTGTCCCCTTGCCCTCCACCAAGGGGCCTTTGACCCCAGCAAGCTACCCAGGGGTCCACCTCTCTCCCTGGACTTGCAGTAGAGGCCCCAATAAGCCCCCTGGCCCTCCACCTAGGGGCCTAAGACCACAGCAAGCTACCCAAGGGTCCACCTCTCTCCCTGGACTTGCACTAGAGGCCCCAGGGTGTCCCCTTGCCCTCCACCAAGGGGACT